>NW_027182325.1:1927500-1952500 GCF_040938575.1 Ambystoma mexicanum | reverse complement strand
TATTACCCATGAACACACTACCTGTATGCTAATTCTATGTAAAAAGGTAGCTCCAGCCCTCATGATGTTGTCCAACATTTCCGCTATAAAACGGGATACAATTATTTTGGAAACCTACCAAATTTGAAAAATAATTGAGAAGTTGCGCAATTACTAATCATGGAGCACAAAAAAGCCTACAGCACCTGGTATTCCCAGGCAGTCTCCCATCCAGGTACTAACTAGGCCTGACCCTGCTTAGCTTCCGAGATCGGGCACATTCAGTGTGGTGTGGCCGTAGGCTCTGGGCCTAGTGAGTTTTGTACTTTTAAGCATCTAGTCGGCTAGACCTTGCAGTTTTGAAAGGCAATTGTGAAATGGCTCACTTCCTGAACTTGGAGCACAAAAAAGCCTACAGCACCTGGTATTCCCAGGTGGTCTCCCATCCAGGTACTAACTAGGCCCGACACTGCTTAGCTTCCGAGATCAGACGAGATCGGGCGCAATCAGTGTGGTGTGGCCGTAGGCTCTGGGCCTAGTGAGTTTTGTACTTTTAAGCATCTAGTCAGCTAGACCTTGCAGTTTTGAAAGGCAATTGAGAAATGGCTCACTTCCTGAACTTGGAGCACAAAAAAGCCTACAGCACCTGGTATTCCCAGGCGGTCTCCCATCCAGGTACTAACGAGGCCCGACACTGCTTAGCTTCCGAGATCAGACGAGATCGGGCGCATTCAGTGTGGTGTGGCCGTAGGCTCTGGTCCTTGTGAGTTTTGTACTTTTAAGCATCTAGTCGGCTAGACCTTGCAGTTTTGAAAGGCAATTGAGAAATGGCTCACTTCCTGAACTTGGAGTACAAAAAAGCCTACAGCACCTGGTATTCCCAGGCGGTCTTCCATCCAGGTACTAACTAGGCCCGACACTGCTTAGCTTCTGAGATCAGACGAGATCAGGCACATTCAGTGTGGTGTGGCCGTAGGCTCTGGGCCTAGTGAGTTTTGTACTTTTAAGCATCTAGTCGGCTAGACCTTGCAGTTTTAAAAGGCAATTGAGAAAGGGCTCACTTCCTGAACTTGGAGCACAAAAAAGCCTACAGCACCTGGTATTCCCAGGCGGTCTCCCATCCAGGTACTAACTAGGCCTGACACTGCTTAACTTCCGAGATCAGTCGAGATCGGGTGCATTCAGTGTGGTGTGGCCGTAGGCTCTAGGAATGCTAAGAATATTACTCTTATGCATTTGCATTTAGTAAGCTAAGCCATGCAGCCACTTGCAACATGATACCACGCTCATCGCTCGATCAGGCTCGATCAGGCGAGATATATAAGACTGGTGGGCCCATTCAGGACTCCTATGTCTGGTAGGATAACTTTAATTCATCCATCCTGTGTCTGTTGCAGGGAGGTGGAGAGAACAATCAACACAATAATGGTTTTCTTTCATGCCTCTTGAAGGACTCAATATTCTCTGTACTGCATTACATGTGAAAGTTGATTTATTACCCATGAACACACTACCTGTATGCTAATTCTATGTAAAAAGGTAGCTTCAGCCCTCATGATGTTGTCCAACATTTCCGCTATAAAACGGGATACAATTATTTTGGAAACATACCAAATTTGAAAAATAATTGAGAAGTTGCGCAATTACTAATCATGGAGCACAAAAAAAGCCTACAGCACCTGGTATTCCCAGGCAGTCTCCCATCCAGGTACTAACTAGGCCCGACCCTGCTTAGCTTCCGAGATCGGGCGCATTCAGTGTGGTGTGGCCGTAGGCTCTGGGCCTAGTGAGTTTGTACTTTTAAGCATCTAGTCGGCTAGACCTTGCAGTTTTGAAAGGCAATTGTGAAATGGCTCACTTCCTGAACTTGGAGCACAAAAAAGCCTACAGCACCTGGTATTCCCAGGTGGTCTCCCATCCAGGTACTAACTAGGCCCGACACTGCTTAGCTTCCGAGATCAGACGAGATCGGGCGCATTCAGTGTGGTGTGGCCGTAGGCTCTGGGCCTAGTGAGTTTTGTACTTTTAAGCATCTAGTCGGCTAGACCTTGCAGTTTTGAAAGGCAATTGAGAAATGGCTCACTTCCTGAACTTGGAGTACAAAAAAGCCTACAGCACCTGGTATTCCCAGGCGGTCTCCCATCCAGGTACTAACTAGGCCCGACACTGCTTAGCTTCTGAGATCAGACGAGATCAGGCGCATTCAGTGTGGTGTGGCCGTAGGCTCTGGGCCTAGTGAGTGTTGTACTTTTAAGCATCTAGTCGGCTAGACCTTGCAGTTTTAAAAGGCAATTGAGAAAGGGCTCACTTCCTGAACTTGGAGCACAAAAAAGCCTACAGCACCTGGTATTCCCAGGCGGTCTCCCATCCAGGTACTAACTAGGCCTGACACTGCTTAACTTCCGAGATCAGACGAGATCGGGTGCATTCAGTGTGGTGTGGCCGTAGGCTCTAGGAATGCTAAGAATATTACTCTTATGCATTTGCATTTAGTAAGCTAAGCCATGCAGCCACTTGCAACATGATACCACGCTCATCGCTCGATCAGGCTCGATCAGGCGAGATATATAAGACTGGTGGGCCCATTCAGGACTCCTATGTCTGGTAGGATAACTTTAATTCATCCATCCTGTGTCTGTTGCAGGGAGGTGGAGAGAACAATCAACACAATAATGGTTTTCTTTCATGCCTCTTGAAGGACTCAATATTCTCTGTACTGCATTACATGTGAAAGTTGATTTATTACCCATGAACACACTACCTGTATGCTAATTCTATGTAAAAAGGTAGCTCCAGCCCTCATGATGTTGTCCAACATTTCCGCTATAAAACGGGATACAATTATTTTGGAAACATACCAAATTTGAAAAATAATTGAGAAGTTGCGCAATTACTAATCATGGAGCACAAAAAAAGCCTACAGCACCTGGTATTCCCAGGCAGTCTCCCATCCAGGTACTAACTAGGCCCGACCCTGCTTAGCTTCCGAGATCGGGCGCATTATTCAGTGTGGTGTGGCCGTAGGCTCTGGGCCTAGTGAGTTTGTACTTTTAAGCATCTAGTCGGCTAGACCTTGCAGTTTTGAAAGGCAATTGTGAAATGGCTCACTTCCTGAACTTGGAGCACAAAAAAGCCTACAGCACCTGGTATTCCCAGGTGGTCTCCCATCCAGGTACTAACTAGGCCCGACACTGCTTAGCTTCCGAGATCAGACGAGATCGGGCGCATTCAGTGTGGTGTGGCCGTAGGCTCTGGGCCTAGTGAGTTTTGTACTTTTAAGCATCTAGTCGGCTAGACCTTGCAGTTTTGAAAGGCAATTGAGAAATGGCTCACTTCCTGAACTTGGAGTACAAAAAAGCCTACAGCACCTGGTATTCCCAGGCGGTCTCCCATCCAGGTACTAACTAGGCCCAACACTGCTTAGCTTCTGAGATCAGACGAGATCAGGCGCATTCAGTGTGGTGTGGCCGTAGGCTCTGGGCCTAGTGAGTGTTGTACTTTTAAGCATCTAGTCGGCTAGACCTTGCAGTTTTAAAAGGCAATTGAGAAAGGGCTCACTTCCTGAACTTGGAGCACAAAAAAGCCTACAGCACCTGGTATTCCCAGGCGGTCTCCCATCCAGGTAGTAACTAGGCCTGACACTGCTTAACTTCCGAGATCAGACGAGATCGGGTGCATTCAGTGTGGTGTGGCCGTAGGCTCTATGAATGCTAAGAATATTACTCTTATGCATTTGCATTTAGTAAGCTAAGCCATGCAGCCACTTGCAACATGATACCACGCTCATCGCTCGATCAGGCTCGATCAGGCGAGATATATAAGACTGGTGGGCCCATTCAGGACTCCTATGTCTGGTAGGATAACTTTAATTCATCCATCCTGTGTCTGTTGCAGGGAGGTGGAGAGAACAATCAACACAATAATGGTTTTCTTTCATGCCTCTTGAAGGACTCAATATTCTCTGTACTGCATTACATGTGAAAGTCGATTTATTACCCATGAACACACTACCTGTATGCTAATTCTATGTAAAAAGGTAGCTCCAGCCCTCATGATGTTGTCCAACATTTCCGCTATAAAACGGGATACAATTATTTTGGAAACATACCAAATTTGAAAAATAATTGAGAAGTTGCGCAATTACTAATCATGGAGCACAAAAAAGCCTACAGCACCTGGTATTCCCAGGCAGTCTCCCATCCAGGTACTAACTAGGCCTGACCCTGCTTAGCTTCCGAGATCGGGCACATTCAGTGTGGTGTGGCCGTAGGCTCTGGGCCTAGTGAGTTTTGTACTTTTAAGCATCTAGTCGGCTAGACCTTGCAGTTTTGAAAGGCAATTGTGAAATGGCTCACTTCCTGAACTTGGAGCACAAAAAAGCCTACAGCACCTGGTATTCCCAGGTGGTCTCCCATCCAGGTACTAACTAGGCCCGACACTGCTTAGCTTCCGAGATCAGACGAGATCGGGCGCAATCAGTGTGGTGTGGCCGTAGGCTCTGGGCCTAGTGAGTTTTGTACTTTTAAGCATCTAGTCAGCTAGACCTTGCAGTTTTGAAAGGCAATTGAGAAATGGCTCACTTCCTGAACTTGGAGCACAAAAAAGCCTACAGCACCTGGTATTCCCAGGCGGTCTCCCATCCAGGTACTAACGAGGCCCGACACTGCTTAGCTTCCGAGATCAGACGAGATCGGGCGCATTCAGTGTGGTGTGGCCGTAGGCTCTGGTCCTTGTGAGTTTTGTACTTTTAAGCATCTAGTCGGCTAGACCTTGCAGTTTTGAAAGGCAATTGAGAAATGGCTCACTTCCTGAACTTGGAGTACAAAAAAGCCTACAGCACCTGGTATTCCCAGGCGGTCTTCCATCCAGGTACTAACTAGGCCCGACACTGCTTAGCTTCTGAGATCAGACGAGATCAGGCACATTCAGTGTGGTGTGGCCGTAGGCTCTGGGCCTAGTGAGTTTTGTACTTTTAAGCATCTAGTCGGCTAGACCTTGCAGTTTTAAAAGGCAATTGAGAAAGGGCTCACTTCCTGAACTTGGAGCACAAAAAAGCCTACAGCACCTGGTATTCCCAGGCGGTCTTCCATCCAGGTACTAACTAGGCCCGACACTGCTTAGCTTCTGAGATCAGACGAGATCAGGCACATTCAGTGTGGTGTGGCCGTAGGCTCTGGGCCTAGTGAGTTTTGTACTTTTAAGCATCTAGTCGGCTAGACCTTGCAGTTTTAAAAGGCAATTGAGAAAGGGCTCACTTCCTGAACTTGGAGCACAAAAAAGCCTACAGCACCTGGTATTCCCAGGCGGTCTCCCATCCAGGTACTAACTAGGCCTGACACTGCTTAACTTCCGAGATCAGTCGAGATCGGGTGCATTCAGTGTGGTGTGGCCGTAGGCTCTAGGAATGCTAAGAATATTACTCTTATGCATTTGCATTTAGTAAGCTAAGCCATGCAGCCACTTGCAACATGATACCACGCTCATCGCTCGATCAGGCTCGATCAGGCGAGATATATAAGACTGGTGGGCCCATTCAGGACTCCTATGTCTGGTAGGATAACTTTAATTCATCCATCCTGTGTCTGTTGCAGGGAGGTGGAGAGAACAATCAACACAATAATGGTTTTCTTTCATGCCTCTTGAAGGACTCAATATTCTCTGTACTGCATTACATGTGAAAGTTGATTTATTACCCATGAACACACTACCTGTATGCTAATTCTATGTAAAAAGGTAGCTCCAGCCCTCATGATGTTGTCCAACATTTCCGCTATAAAACGGGATACAATTATTTTGGAAACATACCAAATTTGAAAAATAATTGAGAAGTTGCGCAATTACTAATCATGGAGCACAAAAAAAGCCTACAGCACCTGGTATTCCCAGGCAGTCTCCCATCCAGGTACTAACTAGGCCCGACCCTGCTTAGCTTCCGAGATCGGGCGCATTCAGTGTGGTGTGGCCGTAGGCTCTGGGCCTAGTGAGTTTGTACTTTTAAGCATCTAGTCGGCTAGACCTTGCAGTTTTGAAAGGCAATTGTGAAATGGCTCACTTCCTGAACTTGGAGCACAAAAAAGCCTACAGCACCTGGTATTCCCAGGTGGTCTCCCATCCAGGTACTAACTAGGCCCGACACTGCTTAGCTTCCGAGATCAGACGAGATCGGGCGCATTCAGTGTGGTGTGGCCGTAGGCTCTGGGCCTAGTGAGTTTTGTACTTTTAAGCATCTAGTCGGCTAGACCTTGCAGTTTTGAAAGGCAATTGAGAAATGGCTCACTTCCTGAACTTGGAGTACAAAAAAGCCTACAGCACCTGGTATTCCCAGGCGGTCTCCCATCCAGGTACAAACTAGCCCCGACACTGCTTAGCTTCTGAGATCAGACGAGATCAGGCGCATTCAGTGTGGTGTGGCCGTAGGCTCTGGGCCTAGTGAGTGTTGTACTTTTAAGCATCTAGTCGGCTAGACCTTGCAGTTTTAAAAGGCAATTGAGAAAGGGCTCACTTCCTGAACTTGGAGCACAAAAAAGCCTACAGCACCTGGTATTCCCAGGCGGTCTCCCATCCAGGTACTAACTAGGCCTGACACTGCTTAACTTCCGAGATCAGACGAGATCGGGTGCATTCAGTGTGGTGTGGCCGTAGGCTCTAGGAATGCTAAGAATATTACTCTTATGTATTTGCATTTAGTAAGCTAAGCCATGCAGCCACTTGCAACATGATACCACGCTCATCGCTCGATCAGGCTCGATCAGGCGAGATATATAAGACTGGTGGGCCCATTCAGGACTCCTATGTCTGGTAGGATAACTTTAATTCATCCATCCTGTGTCTGTTGCAGGGAGGTGGAGAGAACAATCAACACAATAATGGTTTTCTTTCATGCCTCTTGAAGGACTCAATATTCTCTGTACTGCATTACATGTGAAAGTTGATTTATTACCCATGAACACACTACCTGTATGCTAATTCTATGTAAAAAGGTAGCTCCAGCCCTCATGATGTTGTCCAACATTTCCGCTATAAAACGGGATACAATTATTTTGGAAACATACCAAATTTGAAAAATAATTGAGAAGTTGCGCAATTACTAATCATGGAGCACAAAAAAAGCCTACAGCACCTGGTATTCCCAGGCAGTCTCCCATCCAGGTACTAACTAGGCCCGACCCTGCTTAGCTTCCGAGATCGGGCGCATTATTCAGTGTGGTGTGGCCGTAGGCTCTGGGCCTAGTGAGTTTGTACTTTTAAGCATCTAGTCGGCTAGACCTTGCAGTTTTGAAAGGCAATTGTGAAATGGCTCACTTCCTGAACTTGGAGCACAAAAAAGCCTACAGCACCTGGTATTCCCAGGTGGTCTCCCATCCAGGTACTAACTAGGCCCGACACTGCTTAGCTTCCGAGATCAGACGAGATCGGGCGCATTCAGTGTGGTGTGGCCGTAGGCTCTGGGCCTAGTGAGTTTTGTACTTTTAAGCATCTAGTCGGCTAGACCTTGCAGTTTTGAAAGGCAATTGAGAAATGGCTCACTTCCTGAACTTGGAGTACAAAAAAGCCTACAGCACCTGGTATTCCCAGGCGGTCTCCCATCCAGGTACTAACTAGGCCCAACACTGCTTAGCTTCTGAGATCAGACGAGATCAGGCGCATTCAGTGTGGTGTGGCCGTAGGCTCTGGGCCTAGTGAGTGTTGTACTTTTAAGCATCTAGTCGGCTAGACCTTGCAGTTTTAAAAGGCAATTGAGAAAGGGCTCACTTCCTGAACTTGGAGCACAAAAAAGCCTACAGCACCTGGTATTCCCAGGCGGTCTCCCATCCAGGTAGTAACTAGGCCTGACACTGCTTAACTTCCGAGATCAGACGAGATCGGGTGCATTCAGTGTGGTGTGGCCGTAGGCTCTATGAATGCTAAGAATATTACTCTTATGCATTTGCATTTAGTAAGCTAAGCCATGCAGCCACTTGCAACATGATACCACGCTCATCGCTCGATCAGGCTCGATCAGGCGAGATATATAAGACTGGTGGGCCCATTCAGGACTCCTATGTCTGGTAGGATAACTTTAATTCATCCATCCTGTGTCTGTTGCAGGGAGGTGGAGAGAACAATCAACACAATAATGGTTTTCTTTCATGCCTCTTGAAGGACTCAATATTCTCTGTACTGCATTACATGTGAAAGTCGATTTATTACCCATGAACACACTACCTGTATGCTAATTCTATGTAAAAAGGTAGCTCCAGCCCTCATGATGTTGTCCAACATTTCCGCTATAAAACGGGATACAATTATTTTGGAAACATACCAAATTTGAAAAATAATTGAGAAGTTGCGCAATTACTAATCATGGAGCACAAAAAAGCCTACAGCACCTGGTATTCCCAGGCAGTCTCCCATCCAGGTACTAACTAGGCCTGACCCTGCTTAGCTTCCGAGATCGGGCACATTCAGTGTGGTGTGGCCGTAGGCTCTGGGCCTAGTGAGTTTTGTACTTTTAAGCATCTAGTCGGCTAGACCTTGCAGTTTTGAAAGGCAATTGTGAAATGGCTCACTTCCTGAACTTGGAGCACAAAAAAGCCTACAGCACCTGGTATTCCCAGGTGGTCTCCCATCCAGGTACTAACTAGGCCCGACACTGCTTAGCTTCCGAGATCAGACGAGATCGGGCGCAATCAGTGTGGTGTGGCCGTAGGCTCTGGGCCTAGTGAGTTTTGTACTTTTAAGCATCTAGTCAGCTAGACCTTGCAGTTTTGAAAGGCAATTGAGAAATGGCTCACTTCCTGAACTTGGAGCACAAAAAAGCCTACAGCACCTGGTATTCCCAGGCGGTCTCCCATCCAGGTACTAACGAGGCCCGACACTGCTTAGCTTCCGAGATCAGACGAGATCGGGCGCATTCAGTGTGGTGTGGCCGTAGGCTCTGGTCCTTGTGAGTTTTGTACTTTTAAGCATCTAGTCGGCTAGACCTTGCAGTTTTGAAAGGCAATTGAGAAATGGCTCACTTCCTGAACTTGGAGTACAAAAAAGCCTACAGCACCTGGTATTCCCAGGCGGTCTTCCATCCAGGTACTAACTAGGCCCGACACTGCTTAGCTTCTGAGATCAGACGAGATCAGGCACATTCAGTGTGGTGTGGCCGTAGGCTCTGGGCCTAGTGAGTTTTGTACTTTTAAGCATCTAGTCGGCTAGACCTTGCAGTTTTAAAAGGCAATTGAGAAAGGGCTCACTTCCTGAACTTGGAGCACAAAAAAGCCTACAGCACCTGGTATTCCCAGGCGGTCTCCCATCCAGGTACTAACTAGGCCTGACACTGCTTAACTTCCGAGATCAGTCGAGATCGGGTGCATTCAGTGTGGTGTGGCCGTAGGCTCTAGGAATGCTAAGAATATTACTCTTATGCATTTGCATTTAGTAAGCTAAGCCATGCAGCCACTTGCAACATGATACCACGCTCATCGCTCGATCAGGCTCGATCAGGCGAGATATATAAGACTGGTGGGCCCATTCAGGACTCCTATGTCTGGTAGGATAACTTTAATTCATCCATCCTGTGTCTGTTGCAGGGAGGTGGAGAGAACAATCAACACAATAATGGTTTTCTTTCATGCCTCTTGAAGGACTCAATATTCTCTGTACTGCATTACATGTGAAAGTTGATTTATTACCCATGAACACACTACCTGTATGCTAATTCTATGTAAAAAGGTAGCTCCAGCCCTCATGATGTTGTCCAACATTTCCGCTATAAAACGGGATACAATTATTTTGGAAACATACCAAATTTGAAAAATAATTGAGAAGTTGCGCAATTACTAATCATGGAGCACAAAAAAAGCCTACAGCACCTGGTATTCCCAGGCAGTCTCCCATCCAGGTACTAACTAGGCCCGACCCTGCTTAGCTTCCGAGATCGGGCGCATTCAGTGTGGTGTGGCCGTAGGCTCTGGGCCTAGTGAGTTTGTACTTTTAAGCATCTAGTCGGCTAGACCTTGCAGTTTTGAAAGGCAATTGTGAACTGGCTCACTTCCTGAACTTGGAGCACAAAAAAGCCTACAGCACCTGGTATTCCCAGGTGGTCTCCCATCCAGGTACTAACTAGGCCCGACACTGCTTAGCTTCCGAGATCAGACGAGATCGGGCGCATTCAGTGTGGTGTGGCCGTAGGCTCTGGGCCTAGTGAGTTTTGTACTTTTAAGCATCTAGTCGGCTAGACCTTGCAGTTTTGAAAGGCAATTGAGAAATGGCTCACTTCCTGAACTTGGAGTACAAAAAAGCCTACAGCACCTGGTATTCCCAGGCGGTCTCCCATCCAGGTACTAACTAGACCCGACACTGCTTAGCTTCTGAGATCAGACGAGATCAGGCGCATTCAGTGTGGTGTGGCCGTAGGCTCTGGGCCTAGTGAGTGTTGTACTTTTAAGCATCTAGTCGGCTAGACCTTGCAGTTTTAAAAGGCAATTGAGAAAGGGCTCACTTCCTGAACTTGGAGCACAAAAAAGCCTACAGCACCTGGTATTCCCAGGCGGTCTCCCATCCAGGTACTAACTAGGCCTGACACTGCTTAACTTCCGAGATCAGACGAGATCGGGTGCATTCAGTGTGGTGTGGCCGTAGGCTCTAGGAATGCTAAGAATATTACTCTTATGCATTTGCATTTAGTAAGCTAAGCCATGCAGCCACTTGCAACATGATACCACGCTCATCGCTCGATCAGGCTCGATCAGGCGAGATATATAAGACTGGTGGGCCCATTCAGGACTCCTATGTCTGGTAGGATAACTTTAATTCATCCATCCTGTGTCTGTTGCAGGGAGGTGGAGAGAACAATCAACACAATAATGGTTTTCTTTCATGCCTCTTGAAGGACTCAATATTCTCTGTACTGCATTACATGTGAAAGTCGATTTATTACCCATGAACACACTACCTGTATGCTAATTCTATGTAAAAAGGTAGCTCCAGCCCTCATGATGTTGTCCAACATTTCCGCTATAAAACGGGATACAATTATTTTGGAAACATACCAAATTTGAAAAATAATTGAGAAGTTGCGCAATTACTAATCATGGAGCACAAAAAAGCCTACAGCACCTGGTATTCCCAGGCAGTCTCCCATCCAGGTACTAACTAGGCCTGACCCTGCTTAGCTTCCGAGATCGGGCACATTCAGCGTGGTGTGGCCGTAGGCTCTGGGCCTAGTGAGTTTTGTACTTTTAAGCATCTAGTCGGCTAGACCTTGCAGTTTTGAAAGGCAATTGTGAAATGGCTCACTTCCTGAACTTGGAGCACAAAAAAGCCTACAGCACCTGGTATTCCCAGGTGGTCTCCCATCCAGGTACTAACTAGGCCCGACACTGCTTAGCTTCCGAGATCAGACGAGATCGGGCGCAATCAGTGTGGTGTGGCCGTAGGCTCTGGGCCTAGTGAGTTTTGTACTTTTAAGCATCTAGTCAGCTAGACCTTGCAGTTTTGAAAGGCAATTGAGAAATGGCTCACTTCCTGAACTTGGAGCACAAAAAAGCCTACAGCACCTGGTATTCCCAGGCGGTCTCCCATCCAGGTACTAACGAGGCCCGACACTGCTTAGCTTCCGAGATCAGACGAGATCGGGCGCATTCAGTGTGGTGTGGCCGTAGGCTCTGGTCCTTGTGAGTTTTGTACTTTTAAGCATCTAGTCGGCTAGACCTTGCAGTTTTGAAAGGCAATTGAGAAATGGCTCACTTCCTGAACTTGGAGTACAAAAAAGCCTACAGCACCTGGTATTCCCAGGCGGTCTTCCATCCAGGTACTAACTAGGCCCGACACTGCTTAGCTTCTGAGATCAGACGAGATCAGGCACATTCAGTGTGGTGTGGCCGTAGGCTCTGGGCCTAGTGAGTTTTGTACTTTTAAGCATCTAGTCGGCTAGACCTTGCAGTTTTAAAAGGCAATTGAGAAAGGGCTCACTTCCTGAACTTGGAGCACAAAAAAGCCTACAGCACCTGGTATTCCCAGGCGGTCTCCCATCCAGGTACTAACTAGGCCTGACACTGCTTAACTTCCGAGATCAGTCGAGATCGGGTGCATTCAGTGTGGTGTGGCCGTAGGCTCTAGGAATGCTAAGAATATTACTCTTATGCATTTGCATTTAGTAAGCTAAGCCATGCAGCCACTTGCAACATGATACCACGCTCATCGCTCGATCAGGCTCGATCAGGCGAGATATATAAGACTGGTGGGCCCATTCAGGACTCCTATGTCTGGTAGGATAACTTTAATTCATCCATCCTGTGTCTGTTGCAGGGAGGTGGAGAGAACAATCAACACAATAATGGTTTTCTTTCATGCCTCTTGAAGGACTCAATATTCTCTGTACTGCATTACATGTGAAAGTTGATTTATTACCCATGAACACACTACCTGTATGGTAATTCTATGTAAAAAGGTAGCTCCAGCCCTCATGATGTTGTCCAACATTTCCGCTATAAAACGGGATACAATTATTTTGGAAACATACCAAATTTGAAAAATAATTGAGAAGTTGCGCAATTACTAATCATGGAGCACAAAAAAAGCCTACAGCACCTGGTATTCCCAGGCAGTCTCCCATCCAGGTACTAACTAGGCCCGACCCTGCTTAGCTTCCGAGATCGGGCGCATTCAGTGTGGTGTGGCCGTAGGCTCTGGGCCTAGTGAGTTTGTACTTTTAAGCATCTAGTCGGCTAGACCTTGCAGTTTTGAAAGGAAATTGTGAACTGGCTCACTTCCTGAACTTGGAGCACAAAAAAGCCTACAGCACCTGGTATTCCCAGGTGGTCTCCCATCCAGGTACTAACTAGGCCCGACACTGCTTAGCTTCCGAGATCAGACGAGATCGGGCGCATTCAGTGTGGTGTGGCCGTAGGCTCTGGGCCTAGTGAGTTTTGTACTTTTAAGCATCTAGTCGGCTAGACCTTGCAGTTTTGAAAGGCAATTGAGAAATGGCTCACTTCCTGAACTTGGAGTACAAAAAAGCCTACAGCACCTGGTATTCCCAGGCGGTCTCCCATCCAGGTACTAACTAGACCCGACACTGCTTAGCTTCTGAGATCAGACGAGATCAGGCGCATTCAGTGTGGTGTGGCCGTAGGCTCTGGGCCTAGTGAGTGTTGTACTTTTAAGCATCTAGTCGGCTAGACCTTGCAGTTTTAAAAGGCAATTGAGAAAGGGCTCACTTCCTGAACTTGGAGCACAAAAAAGCCTACAGCACCTGGTATTCCCAGGCGGTCTCCCATCCAGGTACTAACTAGGCCTGACACTGCTTAACTTCCGAGATCAGACGAGATCGGGTGCATTCAGTGTGGTGTGGCCGTAGGCTCTAGGAATGCTAAGAATATTACTCTTATGCATTTGCATTTAGTAAGCTAAGCCATGCAGCCACTTGCAACATGATACCACGCTCATCGCTCGATCAGGCTCGATCAGGCGAGATATATAAGACTGGTGGGCCCATTCAGGACTCCTATGTCTGGTAGGATAACTTTAATTCATCCATCCTGTGTCTGTTGCAGGGAGGTGGAGAGAACAATCAACACAATAATGGTTTTCTTTCATGCCTCTTGAAGGACTCAATATTCTCTGTACTGCATTACATGTGAAAGTCGATTTATTACCCATGAACACACTACCTGTATGCTAATTCTATGTAAAAAGGTAGCTCCAGCCCTCATGATGTTGTCCAACATTTCCGCTATAAAACGGGATACAATTATTTTGGAAACATACCAAATTTGAAAAATAATTGAGAAGTTGCGCAATTACTAATCATGGAGCACAAAAAAGCCTACAGCACCTGGTATTCCCAGGCAGTCTCCCATCCAGGTACTAACTAGGCCTGACCCTGCTTAGCTTCCGAGATCGGGCACATTCAGCGTGGTGTGGCCGTAGGCTCTGGGCCTAGTGAGTTTTGTACTTTTAAGCATCTAGTCGGCTAGACCTTGCAGTTTTGAAAGGCAATTGTGAAATGGCTCACTTCCTGAACTTGGAGCACAAAAAAGCCTACAGCACCTGGTATTCCCAGGTGGTCTCCCATCCAGGTACTAACTAGGCCCGACACTGCTTAGCTTCCGAGATCAGACGAGATCGGGCGCAATCAGTGTGGTGTGGCCGTAGGCTCTGGGCCTAGTGAGTTTTGTACTTTTAAGCATCTAGTCAGCTAGACCTTGCAGTTTTGAAAGGCAATTGAGAAATGGCTCACTTCCTGAACTTGGAGCACAAAAAAGCCTACAGCACCTGGTATTCCCAGGCGGTCTCCCATCCAGGTACTAACGAGGCCCGACACTGCTTAGCTTCCGAGATCAGACGAGATCGGGCGCATTCAGTGTGGTGTGGCCGTAGGCTCTGGTCCTTGTGAGTTTTGTACTTTTAAGCATCTAGTCGGCTAGACCTTGCAGTTTTGAAAGGCAATTGAGAAATGGCTCACTTCCTGAACTTGGAGTACAAAAAAGCCTACAGCACCTGGTATTCCCAGGCGGTCTTCCATCCAGGTACTAACTAGGCCCGACACTGCTTAGCTTCTGAGATCAGACGAGATCAGGCACATTCAGTGTGGTGTGGCCGTAGGCTCTGGGCCTAGTGAGTTTTGTACTTTTAAGCATCTAGTCGGCTAGACCTTGCAGTTTTAAAAGGCAATTGAGAAAGGGCTCACTTCCTGAACTTGGAGCACAAAAATGCCTACAGCACCTGGTATTCCCAGGCGGTCTCCCATCCAGGTACTAACTAGGCCTGACACTGCTTAACTTCCGAGATCAGTCGAGATCGGGTGCATTCAGTGTGGTGTGGCCGTAGGCTCTAGGAATGCTAAGAATATTACTCTTATGCATTTGCATTTAGTAAGCTAAGCCATGCAGCCACTTGCAACATGATACCACGCTCATCGCTCGATCAGGCTCGATCAGGCGAGATATATAAGACTGGTGGGCCCATTCAGGACTCCTATGTCTGGTAGGATAACTTTAATTCATCCATCCTGTGTCTGTTGCAGGGAGGTGGAGAGAACAATCAACACAATAATGGTTTTCTTTCATGCCTCTTGAAGGACTCAATATTCTCTGTACTGCATTACATGTGAAAGTTGATTTATTACCCATGAACACACTACCTGTATGCTAATTCTATGTAAAAAGGTAGCTCCAGCCCTCATGATGTTGTCCAACATTTCCGCTATAAAACGGGATACAATTATTTTGGAAACATACCAAATTTGAAAAATAATTGAGAAGTTGCGCAATTACTAATCATGGAGCACAAAAAAAGCCTACAGCACCTGGTATTCCCAGGCAGTCTCCCATCCAGGTACTAACTAGGCCCGACCCTGCTTAGCTTCCGAGATCGGGTGCATTCAGTGTGGTGTGGCCGTAGGCTCTGGGCCTAGTGAGTTTGTACTTTTAAGCATCTAGTCGGCTAGACCTTGCAGTTTTGAAAGGCAATTGTGAAATGGCTCACTTCCTGAACTTGGAGCACAAAAAAGCCTACAGCACCTGGTATTCCCAGGTGGTCTCCCATCCAGGTACTAACTAGGCCCGACACTGCTTAGCTTCCGAGATCAGACGAGATCGGGCGCATTCAGTGTGGTGTGGCCGTAGGCTCTGGGCCTAGTGAGTTTTGTACTTTTAAGCATCTAGTCGGCTAGACCTTGCAGTTTTGAAAGGCAATTGAGAAATGGCTCACTTCCTGAACTTGGAGTACAAAAAAGCCTACAGCACCTGGTATTCCCAGGCGGTCTCCCATCCAGGTACTAACTAGGCCCGACACTGCTTAGCTTCTGAGATCAGACGAGATCAGGCGCATTCAGTGTGGTGTGGCCGTAGGCTTTGGGCCTAGTGAGTGTTGTACTTTTAAGCATCTAGTCGGCTAGACCTTGCAGTTTTAAAAGGCAATTGAGAAAGGGCTCACTTCCTGAACTTGGAGCACAAAAAAGCCTACAGCACCTGGTATTCCCAGGCGGTCTCCCATCCAGGTACTAACTAGGCCTGACACTGCTTAACTTCCGAGATCAGACGAGATCGGGTGCATTCAGTGTGGTGTGGCCGTAGGCTCTAGGAATGCTAAGAATATTACTCTTATGCATTTGCATTTAGTAAGCTAAGCCATGCAGCCACTTGCAACATGATACCACGCTCATCGCTCGATCAGGCTCGATCAGGCGAGATATATAAGACTGGTGGGCCCATTCAGGACTCCTATGTCTGGTAGGATAACTTTAATTCATCCATCCTGTGTCTGTTGCAGGGAGGTGGAGAGAACAATCAACACAATAATGGTTTTCTTTCATGCCTCTTGAAGGACTCAATATTCTATGTACTGCATTACATGTGAAAGTCGATTTATTACCCATGAACACACTACCTGTATGCTAATTCTATGTAAAAAGGTAGCTCCAGACCTCATGATGTTGTCCAACATTTCCGCTATAAAACGGGATACAATTATTTTGGAAACATACCAAATTTGAAAAATAATTGAGAAGTTGCGCAATTACTAATCATGGAGCACAAAAAAGCCTACAGCACCTGGTATTCCCAGGCAGTCTCCCATCCAGGTACTAACTAGGCCTGACCCTGCTTAGCTTCCGAGATCGGGCACATTCAGTGTGGTGTGGCCGTAGGCTCTGGGCCTAGTGAGTTTTGTACTTTTAAGCATCTAGTCGGCTAGACCTTGCAGTTTTGAAAGGCAATTGTGAAATGGCTCACTTCCTGAACTTGGAGCACAAAAAAGCCTACAGCACCTGGTATTCCCAGGTGGTCTCCCATCCAGGTACTAACTAGGCCCGACACTGCTTAGCTTCCGAGATCAGACGAGATCGGGCGCAATCAGTGTGGTGTGGCCGTAGGCTCTGGGCCTAGTGAGTTTTGTACTTTTAAGCATCTAGTCAGCTAGACCTTGCAGTTTTGAAAGGCAATTGAGAAATGGCTCACTTCCTGAACTTGGAGCACAAAAAAGCCTACAGCACCTGGTATTCCCAGGCGGTCTCCCATCCAGGTACTAACGAGGCCCGACACTGCTTAGCTTCCGAGATCAGACGAGATCGGGCGCATTCAGTGTGGTGTGGCCGTAGGCTCTGGTTCTTGTGAGTTTTGTACTTTTAAGCATCTAGTCGGCTAGACCTTGCAGTTTTGAAAGGCAATTGAGAAATGGCTCACTTCCTGAACTTGGAGTACAAAAAAGCCTACAGCACCTGGTATTCCCAGGCGGTCTTCCATCCAGGTACTAACTAGGCCCGACACTGCTTAGCTTCTGAGATCAGACGAGATCAGGCACATTCAGTGTGGTGTGGCCGTAGGCTCTGGGCCTAGTGAGTTTTGTACTTTTAAGCATCTAGTCGGCTAGACCTTGCAGTTTTAAAAGGCAATTGAGAAAGGGCTCACTTCCTGAACTTGGAGCACAAAAAAGCCTACAGCACCTGGTATTCCCAGGCAGTCTCCCATCCAGGTACTAACTAGGCCTGACACTGCTTAACTTCCGAGATCAGTCGAGATCGGGTGCATTCAGTGTGGTGTGGCCGTAGGCTCTAGGAATGCTAAGAATATTACTCTTATGCATTTGCATTTAGTAAGCTAAGCCATGCAGCCACTTGCAACATGATACCACGCTCATCGCTCGATCAGGCTCGATCAGGCGAGATATATAAGACTGGTGGGCCCATTCAGGACTCCTATGTCTGGTAGGATAACTTTAATTCATCCATCCTGTGTCTGTTGCAGGGAGGTGGAGAGAACAATCAACACAATAATGGTTTTCTTTCATGCCTCTTGAAGGACTCAATATTCTCTGTACTGCATTACATGTGAAAGTTGATTTATTACCCATGAACACACTACCTGTATGCTAATTCTATGTAAAAAGGTAGCTCCAGCCCTCATGATGTTGTCCAACATTTCCGCTATAAAACGGGATACAATTATTTTGGAAACATACCAAATTTGAAAAATAATTGAGAAGTTGCGCAATTACTAATCATGGAGCACAAAAAAAGCCTACAGCACCTGGTATTCCCAGGCAGTCTCCCATCCAGGTACTAACTAGGCCCGACCCTGCTTAGCTTGCGAGATCCGGCGCATTATTCAGTGTGGTGTGGCCGTAGGCTCTGGGCCTAGTGAGTTTGTACTTTTAAGCATCTAGTCGGCTAGACCTTGCAGTTTTGAAAGGCAATTGTGAAATGGCTCACTTCCTGAACTTGGAGCACAAAAAAGCCTACAGCACCTGGTATTCCCAGGTGGTCTCCCATCCAGGTACTAACTAGGCCCGACACTGCTTAGCTTCCGAGATCAGACGAGATCGGGCGCATTCAGTGTGGTGTGGCCGTAGGCTCTGGGCCTAGTGAGTTTTGTACTTTTAAGCATCTAGTCGGCTAGACCTTGCAGTTTTGAAAGGCAATTGAGAAATGGCTCACTTCCTGAACTTGGAGTACAAAAAAGCCTACAGCACCTGGTATTCCCAGGCGGTCTCCCATCCAGGTACTAACTAGGCCCGACACTGCTTAGCTTCTGAGATCAGACGAGATCAGGCGCATTCAGTGTGGTGTGGCCGTAGGCTCTGGGCCTAGTGAGTGTTGTACTTTTAAGCATCTAGTCGGCTAGACCTTGCAGTTTTAAAAGGCAATTGAGAAAGGGCTCACTTCCTGAACTTGGAGCACAAAAAAGCCTACAGCACCTGGTATTCCCAGGCGGTCTCCCATCCAGGTAGTAACTAGGCCTGACACTGCTTAACTTCCGAGATCAGACAAGATCGGGTGCATTCAGTGTGGTGTGGCCGTAGGCTCTAGGAATGCTAAGAATATTACTCTTATGCATTTGCATTTAGTAAGCTAAGCCATGCAGCCACTTGCAACATGATACCACGCTCATCGCTCGATCAGGCTCGATCAGGCGAGATATATAAGACTGGTGGGCCCATTCAGGACTCCTATGTCTGGTAGGATAACTTTAATTCATCCATCCTGTGTCTGTTGCAGGGAGGTGGAGAGAACAATCAACACAATAATGGTTTTCTTTCATGCCTCTTGAAGGACTCAATATTCTCTGTACTGCATTACATGTGAAAGTCGATTTATTACCCATGAACACACTACCTGTATGCTAATTCTATGTAAAAAGGTAGCTCCAGCCCTCATGATGTTGTCCAACATTTCCGCTATAAAACGGGATACAATTATTTTGGAAACATACCAAATTTGAAAAATAATTGAGAAGTTGCGCAATTACTAATCATGGAGCACAAAAAAGCCTACAGCACCTGGTATTCCCAGGCAGTCTCCCATCCAGGTACTAACTAGGCCTGACCCTGCTTAGCTTCCGAGATCGGGCACATTCAGTGTGGTGTGGCCGTAGGCTCTGGGCCTAGTGAGTTTTGTACTTTTAAGCATCTAGTCGGCTAGACCTTGCAGTTTTGAAAGGCAATTGTGAAATGGCTCACTTCCTGAACTTGGAGCACAAAAAAAGCCTACAGCACCTGGTATTCCCAGGTGGTCTCCCATCCAGGTACTAACTAGGCCCGACACTGCTTAGCTTCCGAGATCAGACGAGATCGGGCGCAATCAGTGTGGTGTGGCCGTAGGCTCTGGGCCTAGTGAGTTTTGTACTTTTAAGCATCTAGTCAGCTAGACCTTGCAGTTTTGAAAGGCAATTGAGAAATGGCTCACTTCCTGAACTTGGAGCACAAAAAAGCCTACAGCACCTGGTATTCCCAGGCGGTCTCCCATCCAGGTACTAACGAGGCCCGACACTGCTTAGCTTCCGAGATCAGACGAGATCGGGCGCATTCAGTGTGGTGTGGCCGTAGGCTCTGGTCCTTGTGAGTTTTGTACTTTTAAGCATCTAGTCGGCTAGACCTTGCAGTTTTGAAAGGCAATTGAGAAATGGCTCACTTCCTGAACTTGGAGTACTAAAAAGCCTACAGCACCTGGTATTCCCAGGCGGTCTTCCATCCAGGTACTAACTAGGCCCGACACTGCTTAGCTTCTGAGATCAGACGAGATCAGGCACATTCAGTGTGGTGTGGCCGTAGGCTCTGGGCCTAGTGAGTTTTGTACTTTTAAGCATCTAGTCGGCTAGACCTTGCAGTTTTAAAAGGCAATTGAGAAAGGGCTCACTTCCTGAACTTGGAGCACAAAAAAGCCTACAGCACCTGGTATTCCCAGGCGGTCTCCCATCCAGGTACTAACTAGGCCTGACACTGCTTAACTTCCGAGATCAGTCGAGATCGGGTGCATTCAGTGTGGTGTGGCCGTAGGCTCTAGGAATGCTAAGAATATTACTCTTATGCATTTGCATTTAGTAAGCTAAGCCATGCAGCCACTTGCAACATGATACCACGCTCATCGCTCGATCAGGCTCGATCAGGCGAGATATATAAGACTGGTGGGCCCATTCAGGACTCCTATGTCTGGTAGGATAACTTTAATTCATCCATCCTGTGTCTGTTGCAGGGAGGTGGAGAGAACAATCAACACAATAATGGTTTTCTTTCATGCCTCTTGAAGGACTCAATATTCTCTGTACTGCATTACATGTGAAAGTTGATTTATTACCCATGAACACACTACCTGTATGCTAATTCTATGTAAAAAGGTAGCTCCAGCCCTCATGATGTTGTCCAACATTTCCGCTATAAAACGGGATACAATTATTTTGGAAACATACCAAATTTGAAAAATAATTGAGAAGTTGCGCAATTACTAATCATGGAGCACAAAAAAAGCCTACAGCACCTGGTATTCCCAGGCAGTCTCCCATCCAGGTACTAACTAGGCCCGACCCTGCTTAGCTTCCGAGATCGGGCGCATTCAGTGTGGTGTGGCCGTAGGCTCTGGGCCTAGTGAGTTTGTACTTTTAAGCATCTAGTCGGCTAGACCTTGCAGTTTTGAAAGGCAATTGTGAAATGGCTCACTTCCTGAACTTGGAGCACAAAAAAGCCTACAGCACCTGGTATTCCCAGGTGGTCTCCCATCCAGGTACTAACTAGGCCCGACACTGCTTAGCTTCCGAGATCAGACGAGATCGGGCGCATTCAGTGTGGTGTGGCCGTAGGCTCTGGGCCTAGTGAGTTTTGTACTTTTAAGCATCTAGTCGGCTAGACCTTGCAGTTTTGAAAGGCAATTGAGAAATGGCTCACTTCCTGAACTTGGAGTACAAAAAAGCCTACAGCACCTGGTATTCCCAGGCGGTCTCCCATCCAGGTACTAACTAGGCCCGACACTGCTTAGCTTCTGAGATCAGACGAGATCAGGCGCATTCAGTGTGGTGTGGCCGTAGGCTCTGGGCCTAGTGAGTGTTGTACTTTTAAGCATCTAGTCGGCTAGACCTTGCAGTTTTAAAAGGCAATTGAGAAAGGGCTCACTTCCTGAACTTGGAGCACAAAAAAGCCTACAGCACCTGGTATTCCCAGGCGGTCTCCCATCCAGGTACTAACTAGGCCTGACACTGCTTAACTTCCGAGATCAGACGAGATCGGGTGCATTCAGTGTGGTGTGGCCGTAGGCTCTAGGAATGCTAAGAATATTACTCTTATGCATTTGCATTTAGTAAGCTAAGCCATGCAGCCACTTGCAACATGATACCACGCTCATCGCTCGATCAGGCTCGATCAGGCGAGATATATAAGACTGGTGGGCCCATTCAGGACTCCTATGTCTGGTAGGATAACTTTAATTCATCCATCCTGTGTCTGTTGCAGGGAGGTGGAGAGAACAATCAACACAATAATGGTTTTCTTTCATGCCTCTTGAAGGACTCAATATTCTCTGTACTGCATTACATGTGAAAGTTGATTTATTACCCATGAACACACTACCTGTATGCTAATTCTATGTAAAAAGGTAGCTCCAGCCCTCATGATGTTGTCCAACATTTCCGCTATAAAACGGGATACAATTATTTTGGAAACATACCAAATTTGAAAAATAATTGAGAAGTTGCGCAATTACTAATCATGGAGCACAAAAAAAGCCTACAGCACCTGGTATTCCCAGGCAGTCTCCCATCCAGGTACTAACTAGGCCCGACCCTGCTTAGCTTCCGAGATCGGGCGCATTCAGTGTGGTGTGGCCGTAGGCTCTGGGCCTAGTGAGTTTGTACTTTTAAGCATCTAGTCGGCTAGACCTTGCAGTTTTGAAAGGCAATTGTGAAATGGCTCACTTCCTGAACTTGGAGCACAAAAAAGCCTACAGCACCTGGTATTCCCAGGTGGTCTCCCATCCAGGTACTAACTAGGCCCGACACTGCTTAGCTTCCGAGATCAGACGAGATCGGGCGCATTCAGTGTGGTGTGGCCGTAGGCTCTGGGCCTAGTGAGTTTTGTACTTTTAAGCATCTAGTCGGCTAGACCTTGCAGTTTTGAAAGGCAATTGAGAAATGGCTCACTTCCTGAACTTGGAGTACAAAAAAGCCTACAGCACCTGGTATTCCCAGGCGGTCTCCCATCCAGGTACTAACTAGGCCCGACACTGCTTAGCTTCTGAGATCAGACGAGATCAGGCGCATTCAGTGTGGTGTGGCCGTAGGCTCTGGGCCTAGTGAGTGTTGTACTTTTAAGCATCTAGTCGGCTAGACCTTGCAGTTTTAAAAGGCAATTGAGAAAGGGCTCACTTCCTGAACTTGGAGCACAAAAAAGCCTACAGCACCTGGTATTCCCAGGCGGTCTCCCATCCAGGTACTAACTAGGCCTGACACTGCTTAACTTCCGAGATCAGACGAGATCGGGTGCATTCAGTGTGGTGTGGCCGTAGGCTCTAGGAATGCTAAGAATATTACTCTTATGCATTTGCATTTAGTAAGCTAAGCCATGCAGCCACTTGCAACATGATACCACGCTCATCGCTCGATCAGGCTCGATCAGGCGAGATATATAAGACTGGTGGGCCCATTCAGGACTCCTATGTCTGGTAGGATAACTTTAATTCATCCATCCTGTGTCTGTTGCAGGGAGGTGGAGAGAACAATCAACACAATAATGGTTTTCTTTCATGCCTCTTGAAGGACTCAATATTCTCTGTACTGCATTACATGTGAAAGTCGATTTATTACCCATGAACACACTACCTGTATGCTAATTCTATGTAAAAAGGTAGCTCCAGACCTCATGATGTTGTCCAACATTTCCGCTATAAAACGGGATACAATTATTTTGGAAACATACCAAATTTGAAAAATAATTGAGAAGTTGCGCAATTACTAATCATGGAGCACAAAAAAGCCTACAGCACCTGGTATTCCCAGGCAGTCTCCCATCCAGGTACTATCTAGGCCTGACCCTGCTTAGCTTCCGAGATCGGGCACATTCAGTGTGGTGTGGCCGTAGGCTCTGGGCCTAGTGAGTTTTGTACTTTTAAGCATCTAGTCGGCTAGACCTTGCAGTTTTGAAAGGCAATTGTGAAATGGCTCACTTCCTGAACTTGGAGCACAAAAAAGCCTACAGCACCTGGTATTCCCAGGTGGTCTCCCATCCAGGTACTAACTAGGCCCGACACTGCTTAGCTTCCGAGATCAGACGAGATCGGGCGCAATCAGTGTGGTGTGGCCGTAGGCTCTGGGACTAGTGAGTTTTGTACTTTTAAGCATCTAGTCAGCTAGACCTTGCAGTTTTGAAAGGCAATTGAGAAATGGCTCACTTCCTGAACTTGGAGCACAAAAAAGCCTACAGCACCTGGTATTCCCAGGCGGTCTCCCATCCAGGTACTAACGAGGCCCGACACTGCTTAGCTTCCGAGATCAGACGAGATCGGGCGCATTCAGTGTGGTGTGGCCGTAGGCTCTGGTTCTTGTGAGTTTTGTACTTTTAAGCATCTAGTCGGCTAGACCTTGCAGTTTTGAAAGGCAATTGAGAAATGGCTCACTTCCTGAACTTGGAGTACAAAAAAGCCTACAGCACCTGGTATTCCCAGGCGGTCTTCCATCCAGGTACTAACTAGGCCCGACACTGCTTAGCTTCTGAGATCAGACGAGATCAGGCACATTCAGTGTGGTGTGGCCGTAGGCTCTGGGCCTAGTGAGTTTTGTACTTTTAAGCATCTAGTCGGCTAGACCTTGCAGTTTTAAAAGGCAATTGAGAAAGGGCTCACTTCCTGAACTTGGAGCACAAAAAAGCCTACAGCACCTGGTATTCCCAGGCGGTCTCCCATCCAGGTACTAACTAGGCCTGACACTGCTTAACTTCCGAGATCAGTCGAGATCGGGTGCATTCAGTGTGGTGTGGCCGTAGGCTCTAGGAATGCTAAGAATATTACTCTTATGCATTTGCATTTAGTAAGCTAAGCCATGCAGCCACTTGCAACATGATACCACGCTCATCGCTCGATCAGGCTCGATCAGGCGAGATATATAAGACTGGTGGGCCCATTCAGGACTCCTATGTCTGGTAGGATAACTTTAATTCATCCATCCTGTGTCTGTTGCAGGGAGGTGGAGAGAACAATCAACACAACAATGGTTTTCTTTCATGCCTCTTGAAGGACTCAATATTCTCTGTACTGCATTACATGTGAAAGTTGATTTATTACCCATGAACACACTACCTGTATGCTAATTCTATGTAAAAAGGTAGCTCCAGCCCTCATGATGTTGTCCAACATTTCCGCTATAAAACGGGATACAATTATTTTGGAAACATACCAAATTTGAAAAATAATTGAGAAGTTGCGCAATTACTAATCATGGAGCACAAAAAAAGCCTACAGCACCTGGTATTCCCAGGCAGTCTCCCATCCAGGTACTAACTAGGCCCGACCCTGCTTAGCTTCCGAGATCGGGCGCATTCAGTGTGGTGTGGCCGTAGGCTCTGGGCCTAGTGAGTTTGTACTTTTAAGCATCTAGTCGGCTAGACCTTGCAGTTTTGAAAGGCAATTGTGAAATGGCTCACTTCCTGAACTTGGAGCACAAAAAAGCCTACAGCACCTGGTATTCCCAGGTGGTCTCCCATCCAGGTACTAACTAGGCCCGACACTGCTTAGCTTCCGAGATCAGACGAGATCGGGCGCATTCAGTGTGGTGTGGCCGTAGGCTCTGGGCCTAGT
>NW_027182325.1:1910000-1925000 GCF_040938575.1 Ambystoma mexicanum | reverse complement strand
TGTACTTTTAAGCATCTAGTCAGCTAGACCTTGCAGTTTTGAAAGGCAATTGAGAAATGGCTCACTTCCTGAACTTGGAGCACAAAAAAGCCTACAGCACCTGGTATTCCCAGGCGGTCTCCCATCCAGGTACTAACGAGGCCCGACACTGCTTAGCTTCCGAGATCAGACGAGATCGGGCGCATTCAGTGTGGTGTGGCCGTAGGCTCTGGTTCTTGTGAGTTTTGTACTTTTAAGCATCTAGTCGGCTAGACCTTGCAGTTTTGAAAGGCAATTGAGAAATGGCTCACTTCCTGAACTTGGAGTACAAAAAAGCCTACAGCACCTGGTATTCCCAGGCGGTCTTCCATCCAGGTACTAACTAGGCCCGACACTGCTTAGCTTCTGAGATCAGACGAGATCAGGCACATTCAGTGTGGTGTGGCCGTAGGCTCTGGGCCTAGTGAGTTTTGTACTTTTAAGCATCTAGTCGGCTAGACCTTGCAGTTTTAAAAGGCAATTGAGAAAGGGCTCACTTCCTGAACTTGGAGCACAAAAAAGCCTACAGCACCTGGTATTCCCAGGCGGTCTCCCATCCAGGTACTAACTAGGCCTGACACTGCTTAACTTCCGAGATCAGTCGAGATCGGGTGCATTCAGTGTGGTGTGGCCGTAGGCTCTAGGAATGCTAAGAATATTACTCTTATGCATTTGCATTTAGTAAGCTAAGCCATGCAGCCACTTGCAACATGATACCACGCTCATCGCTCGATCAGGCTCGATCAGGCGAGATATATAAGACTGGTGGGCCCATTCAGGACTCCTATGTCTGGTAGGATAACTTTAATTCATCCATCCTGTGTCTGTTGCAGGGAGGTGGAGAGAACAATCAACACAATAATGGTTTTCTTTCATGCCTCTTGAAGGACTCAATATTCTCTGTACTGCATTACATGTGAAAGTCGATTTATTACCCATGAACACACTACCTGTATGCTAATTCTATGTAAAAAGGTAGCTCCAGCCCTCATGATGTTGTCCAACATTTCCGCTATAAAACGGGATACAATTATTTTGGAAACATACCAAATTTGAAAAATAATTGAGAAGTTGCGCAATTACTAATCATGGAGCACAAAAAAGCCTACAGCACCTGGTATTCCCAGGCAGTCTCCCATCCAGGTACTAACTAGGCCTGACCCTGCTTAGCTTCCGAGATCGGGCACATTCAGTGTGGTGTGGCCGTAGGCTCTGGGCCTAGTGAGTTTTGTACTTTTAAGCATCTAGTCGGCTAGACCTTGCAGTTTTGAAAGGCAATTGTGAAATGGCTCACTTCCTGAACTTGGAGCACAAAAAAGCCTACAGCACCTGGTATTCCCAGGTGGTCTCCCATCCAGGTACTAACTAGGCCCGACACTGCTTAGCTTCCGAGATCAGACGAGATCGGGCGCAATCAGTGTGGTGTGGCCGTAGGCTCTGGGCCTAGTGAGTTTTGTACTTTTAAGCATCTAGTCAGCTAGACCTTGCAGTTTTGAAAGGCAATTGAGAAATGGCTCACTTCCTGAACTTGGAGCACAAAAAAGCCTACAGCACCTGGTATTCCCAGGCGGTCTCCCATCCAGGTACTAACGAGGCCCGACACTGCTTAGCTTCCGAGATCAGACGAGATCGGGCGCATTCAGTGTGGTGTGGCCGTAGGCTCTGGTCCTTGTGAGTTTTGTACTTTTAAGCATCTAGTCGGCTAGACCTTGCAGTTTTGAAAGGCAATTGAGAAATGGCTCACTTCCTGAACTTGGAGTACAAAAAAGCCTACAGCACCTGGTATTCCCAGGCGGTCTTCCATCCAGGTACTAACTAGGCCCGACACTGCTTAGCTTCTGAGATCAGACGAGATCAGGCACATTCAGTGTGGTGTGGCCGTAGGCTCTGGGCCTAGTGAGTTTTGTACTTTTAAGCATCTAGTCGGCTAGACCTTGCAGTTTTAAAAGGCAATTGAGAAAGGGCTCACTTCCTGAACTTGGAGCACAAAAAAGCCTACAGCACCTGGTATTCCCAGGCGGTCTCCCATCCAGGTACTAACTAGGCCTGACACTGCTTAACTTCCGAGATCAGTCGAGATCGGGTGCATTCAGTGTGGTGTGGCCGTAGGCTCTAGGAATGCTAAGAATATTACTCTTATGCATTTGCATTTAGTAAGCTAAGCCATGCAGCCACTTGCAACATGATACCACGCTCATCGCTCGATCAGGCTCGATCAGGCGAGATATATAAGACTGGTGGGCCCATTCAGGACTCCTATGTCTGGTAGGATAACTTTAATTCATCCATCCTGTGTCTGTTGCAGGGAGGTGGAGAGAACAATCAACACAATAATGGTTTTCTTTCATGCCTCTTGAAGGACTCAATATTCTCTGTACTGCATTACATGTGAAAGTTGATTTATTACCCATGAACACACTACCTGTATGCTAATTCTATGTAAAAAGGTAGCTCCAGCCCTCATGATGTTGTCCAACATTTCCGCTATAAAACGGGATACAATTATTTTGGAAACATACCAAATTTGAAAAATAATTGAGAAGTTGCGCAATTACTAATCATGGAGCACAAAAAAAGCCTACAGCACCTGGTATTCCCAGGCAGTCTCCCATCCAGGTACTAACTAGGCCCGACCCTGCTTAGCTTCCGAGATCGGGCGCATTCAGTGTGGTGTGGCCGTAGGCTCTGGGCCTAGTGAGTTTGTACTTTTAAGCATCTAGTCGGCTAGACCTTGCAGTTTTGAAAGGCAATTGTGAAATGGCTCACTTCCTGAACTTGGAGCACAAAAAAGCCTACAGCACCTGGTATTCCCAGGTGGTCTCCCATCCAGGTACTAACTAGGCCCGACACTGCTTAGCTTCCGAGATCAGACGAGATCGGGCGCATTCAGTGTGGTGTGGCCGTAGGCTCTGGGCCTAGTGAGTTTTGTACTTTTAAGCATCTAGTCGGCTAGACCTTGCAGTTTTGAAAGGCAATTGAGAAATGGCTCACTTCCTGAACTTGGAGTACAAAAAAGCCTACAGCACCTGGTATTCCCAGGCGGTCTCCCATCCAGGTACTAACTAGGCCCGACACTGCTTAGCTTCTGAGATCAGACGAGATCAGGCGCATTCAGTGTGGTGTGGCCGTAGGCTCTGGGCCTAGTGAGTGTTGTACTTTTAAGCATCTAGTCGGCTAGACCTTGCAGTTTTAAAAGGCAATTGAGAAAGGGCTCACTTCCTGAACTTGGAGCACAAAAAAGCCTACAGCACCTGGTATTCCAAGGCGGTCTCCCATCCAGGTACTAACTAGGCCTGACACTGCTTAACTTCCGAGATCAGACAAGATCGGGTGCATTCAGTGTGGTGTGGCCGTAGGCTCTAGGAATGCTAAGAATATTACTCTTATGCATTTGCATTTAGTAAGCTAAGCCATGCAGCCACTTGCAACATGATACCACGCTCATCGCTCGATCAGGCTCGATCAGGCGAGATATATAAGACTGGTGGGCCCATTCAGGACTCCTATGTCTGGTAGGATAACTTTAATTCATCCATCCTGTGTCTGTTGCAGGGAGGTGGAGAGAACAATCAACACAATAATGGTTTTCTTTCATGCCTCTTGAAGGACTCAATATTCTCTGTACTGCATTACATGTGAAAGTCGATTTATTACCCATGAACACACTACCTGTATGCTAATTCTATGTAAAAAGGTAGCTCCAGCCCTCATGATGTTGTCCAACATTTCCGCTATAAAACGGGATACAATTATTTTGGAAACCTACCAAATTTGAAAAATAATTGAGAAGTTGCGCAATTACTAATCATGGAGCACAAAAAAGCCTACAGCACCTGGTATTCCCAGGCAGTCTCCCATCCAGGTACTAACTAGGCCTGACCCTGCTTAGCTTCCGAGATCGGGCACATTCAGTGTGGTGTGGCCGTAGGCTCTGGGCCTAGTGAGTTTTGTACTTTTAAGCATCTAGTCGGCTAGACCTTTCAGTTTTGAAAGGCAATTGTGAAATGGCTCACTTCCTGAACTTGGAGCACAAAAAAGCCTACAGCACCTGGTATTCCCAGGTGGTCTCCCATCCAGGTACTAACTAGGCCCGACACTGCTTAGCTTCCGAGATCAGACGAGATCGGGCGCAATCAGTGTGGTGTGGCCGTAGGCTCTGGGCCTAGTGAGTTTTGTACTTTTAAGCATCTAGTCGGCTAGACCTTGCAGTTTTGAAAGGCAATTGAGAAATGGCTCACTTCCTGAACTTGGAGTACAAAAAAGCCTACAGCACCTGGTATTCCCAGGCGGTCTTCCATCCAGGTACTAACTAGGCCCGACACTGCTTAGCTTCTGAGATCAGACGAGATCAGGCACATTCAGTGTGGTGTGGCCGTAGGCTCTGGGCCTAGTGAGTTTTGTACTTTTAAGCATCTAGTCGGCTAGACCTTGCAGTTTTAAAAGGCAATTGAGAAAGGGCTCACTTCCTGAACTTGGAGCACAAAAAAGCCTACAGCACCTGGTATTCCCAGGCGGTCTCCCATCCAGGTACTAACTAGGCCTGACACTGCTTAACTTCCGAGATCAGTCAAGATCGGGTGCATTCAGTGTGGTGTGGCCGTAGGCTCTAGGAATGCTAAGAATATTACTCTTATGCATTTGCATTTAGTAAGCTAAGCCATGCAGCCACTTGCAACATGATACCACGCTCATCGCTCGATCAGGCTCGATCAGGCGAGATATATAAGACTGGTGGGCCCATTCAGGACTCCTATGTCTGGTAGGATAACTTTAATTCATCCATCCTGTGTCTGTTGCAGGGAGGTGGAGAGAACAATCAACACAATAATGGTTTTCTTTCATGCCTCTTGAAGGACTCAATATTCTCTGTACTGCATTACATGTGAAAGTTGATTTATTACCCATGAACACACTACCTGTATGCTAATTCTATGTAAAAAGGTAGCTCCAGCCCTCATGATGTTGTCCAACATTTCCGCTATAAAACGGGATACAATTATTTTGGAAACATACCAAATTTGAAAAATAATTGAGAAGTTGCGCAATTACTAATCATGGAGCACAAAAAAAGCCTACAGCACCTGGTATTCCCAGGCAGTCTCCCATCCAGGTACTAACTAGGCCCGACCCTGCTTAGCTTCCGAGATCGGGCGCATTATTCAGTGTGGTGTGGCCGTAGGCTCTGGGCCTAGTGAGTTTGTACTTTTAAGCATCTAGTCGGCTAGACCTTGCAGTTTTGAAAGGAAATTGTGAAATGGCTCACTTCCTGAACTTGGAGCACAAAAAAGCCTACAGCACCTGGTATTCCCAGGTGGTCTCCCATCCAGGTACTAACTAGGCCCGACACTGCTTAGCTTCCGAGATCAGACGAGATCGGGCGCATTCAGTGTGGTGTGGCCGTAGGCTCTGGGCCTAGTGAGTTTTGTACTTTTAAGCATCTAGTCGGCTAGACCTTGCAGTTTTGAAAGGCAATTGAGAAATGGCTCACTTCCTGAACTTGGAGTACAAAAAAGCCTACAGCACCTGGTATTCCCAGGCGGTCTCCCATCCAGGTACTAACTAGGCCCGACACTGCTTAGCTTCTGAGATCAGACGAGATCAGGCGCATTCAGTGTGGTGTGGCCGTAGGCTCTGGGCCTAGTGAGTGTTGTACTTTTAAGCATCTAGTCGGCTAGACCTTGCAGTTTTAAAAGGCAATTGAGAAAGGGCTCACTTCCTGAACTTGGAGCACAAAAAAGCCTACAGCACCTGGTATTCCCAGGCGGTCTCCCATCCAGGTAGTAACTAGGCCTGACACTGCTTAACTTCCGAGATCAGACGAGATCGGGTGCATTCAGTGTGGTGTGGCCGTAGGCTCTAGGAATGCTAAGAATATTACTCTTATGCATTTGCATTTAGTAAGCTAAGCCATGCAGCCACTTGCAACATGATACCACGCTCATCGCTCGATCAGGCTCGATCAGGCGAGATATATAAGACTGGTGGGCCCATTCAGGACTCCTATGTCTGGTAGGATAACTTTAATTCATCCATCCTGTGTCTGTTGCAGGGAGGTGGAGAGAACAATCAACACAATAATGGTTTTCTTTCATGCCTCTTGAAGGACTCAATATTCTCTGTACTGCATTACATGTGAAAGTTGATTTATTACCCATGAACACACTACCTGTATGCTAATTCTATGTAAAAAGGTAGCTCCAGCCCTCATGATGTTGTCCAACATTTCCGCTATAAAACGGGATACAATTATTTTGGAAACATACCAAATTTGAAAAATAATTGAGAAGTTGCGCAATTACTAATCATGGAGCACAAAAAAAGCCTACAGCACCTGGTATTCCCAGGCAGTCTCCCATCCAGGTACTAACTAGGCCCGACCCTGCTTAGCTTCCGAGATCGGGCGCATTCAGTGTGGTGTGGCCGTAGGCTCTGGGCCTAGTGAGTTTGTACTTTTAAGCATCTAGTCGGCTAGACCTTGCAGTTTTGAAAGGCAATTGTGAAATGGCTCACTTCCTGAACTTGGAGCACAAAAAAGCCTACAGCACCTGGTATTCCCAGGTGGTCTCCCATCCAGGTACTAACTAGGCCCGACACTGCTTAGCTTCCGAGATCAGACGAGATCGGGCGCATTCAGTGTGGTGTGGCCGTAGGCTCTGGGCCTAGTGAGTTTTGTACTTTTAAGCATCTAGTCGGCTAGACCTTGCAGTTTTGAAAGGCAATTGAGAAATGGCTCACTTCCTGAACTTGGAGTACAAAAAAGCCTACAGCACCTGGTATTCCCAGGCGGTCTCCCATCCAGGTACTAACTAGGCCCGACACTGCTTAGCTTCTGAGATCAGACGAGATCAGGCGCATTCAGTGTGGTGTGGCCGTAGGCTCTGGGCCTAGTGAGTGTTGTACTTTTAAGCATCTAGTCGGCTAGACCTTGCAGTTTTAAAAGGCAATTGAGAAAGGGCTCACTTCCTGAACTTGGAGCACAAAAAAGCCTACAGCACCTGGTATTCCAAGGCGGTCTCCCATCCAGGTACTAACTAGGCCTGACACTGCTTAACTTCCGAGATCAGACAAGATCGGGTGCATTCAGTGTGGTGTGGCCGTAGGCTCTAGGAATGCTAAGAATATTACTCTTATGCATTTGCATTTAGTAAGCTAAGCCATGCAGCCACTTGCAACATGATACCACGCTCATCGCTCGATCAGGCTCGATCAGGCGAGATATATAAGACTGGTGGGCCCATTCAGGACTCCTATGTCTGGTAGGATAACTTTAATTCATCCATCCTGTGTCTGTTGCAGGGAGGTGGAGAGAACAATCAACACAATAATGGTTTTCTTTCATGCCTCTTGAAGGACTCAATATTCTCTGTACTGCATTACATGTGAAAGTCGATTTATTACCCATGAACACACTACCTGTATGCTAATTCTATGTAAAAAGGTAGCTCCAGCCCTCATGATGTTGTCCAACATTTCCGCTATAAAACGGGATACAATTATTTTGGAAACCTACCAAATTTGAAAAATAATTGAGAAGTTGCGCAATTACTAATCATGGAGCACAAAAAAGCCTACAGCACCTGGTATTCCCAGGCAGTCTCCCATCCAGGTACTAACTAGGCCTGACCCTGCTTAGCTTCCGAGATCGGGCACATTCAGTGTGGTGTGGCCGTAGGCTCTGGGCCTAGTGAGTTTTGTACTTTTAAGCATCTAGTCGGCTAGACCTTTCAGTTTTGAAAGGCAATTGTGAAATGGCTCACTTCCTGAACTTGGAGCACAAAAAAGCCTACAGCACCTGGTATTCCCAGGTGGTCTCCCATCCAGGTACTAACTAGGCCCGACACTGCTTAGCTTCCGAGATCAGACGAGATCGGGCGCAATCAGTGTGGTGTGGCCGTAGGCTCTGGGCCTAGTGAGTTTTGTACTTTTAAGCATCTAGTCGGCTAGACCTTGCAGTTTTGAAAGGCAATTGAGAAATGGCTCACTTCCTGAACTTGGAGTACAAAAAAGCCTACAGCACCTGGTATTCCCAGGCGGTCTTCCATCCAGGTACTAACTAGGCCCGACACTGCTTAGCTTCTGAGATCAGACGAGATCAGGCACATTCAGTGTGGTGTGGCCGTAGGCTCTGGGCCTAGTGAGTTTTGTACTTTTAAGCATCTAGTCGGCTAGACCTTGCAGTTTTAAAAGGCAATTGAGAAAGGGCTCACTTCCTGAACTTGGAGCACAAAAAAGCCTACAGCACCTGGTATTCCCAGGCGGTCTCCCATCCAGGTACTAACTAGGCCTGACACTGCTTAACTTCCGAGATCAGTCAAGATCGGGTGCATTCAGTGTGGTGTGGCCGTAGGCTCTAGGAATGCTAAGAATATTACTCTTATGCATTTGCATTTAGTAAGCTAAGCCATGCAGCCACTTGCAACATGATACCACGCTCATCGCTCGATCAGGCTCGATCAGGCGAGATATATAAGACTGGTGGGCCCATTCAGGACTCCTATGTCTGGTAGGATAACTTTAATTCATCCATCCTGTGTCTGTTGCAGGGAGGTGGAGAGAACAATCAACACAATAATGGTTTTCTTTCATGCCTCTTGAAGGACTCAATATTCTCTGTACTGCATTACATGTGAAAGTTGATTTATTACCCATGAACACACTACCTGTATGCTAATTCTATGTAAAAAGGTAGCTCCAGCCCTCATGATGTTGTCCAACATTTCCGCTATAAAACGGGATACAATTATTTTGGAAACATACCAAATTTGAAAAATAATTGAGAAGTTGCGCAATTACTAATCATGGAGCACAAAAAAAGCCTACAGCACCTGGTATTCCCAGGCAGTCTCCCATCCAGGTACTAACTAGGCCCGACCCTGCTTAGCTTCCGAGATCGGGCGCATTATTCAGTGTGGTGTGGCCGTAGGCTCTGGGCCTAGTGAGTTTGTACTTTTAAGCATCTAGTCGGCTAGACCTTGCAGTTTTGAAAGGAAATTGTGAAATGGCTCACTTCCTGAACTTGGAGCACAAAAAAGCCTACAGCACCTGGTATTCCCAGGTGGTCTCCCATCCAGGTACTAACTAGGCCCGACACTGCTTAGCTTCCGAGATCAGACGAGATCGGGCGCATTCAGTGTGGTGTGGCCGTAGGCTCTGGGCCTAGTGAGTTTTGTACTTTTAAGCATCTAGTCGGCTAGACCTTGCAGTTTTGAAAGGCAATTGAGAAATGGCTCACTTCCTGAACTTGGAGTACAAAAAAGCCTACAGCACCTGGTATTCCCAGGCGGTCTCCCATCCAGGTACTAACTAGGCCCGACACTGCTTAGCTTCTGAGATCAGACGAGATCAGGCGCATTCAGTGTGGTGTGGCCGTAGGCTCTGGGCCTAGTGAGTGTTGTACTTTTAAGCATCTAGTCGGCTAGACCTTGCAGTTTTAAAAGGCAATTGAGAAAGGGCTCACTTCCTGAACTTGGAGCACAAAAAAGCCTACAGCACCTGGTATTCCCAGGCGGTCTCCCATCCAGGTAGTAACTAGGCCTGACACTGCTTAACTTCCGAGATCAGACGAGATCGGGTGCATTCAGTGTGGTGTGGCCGTAGGCTCTAGGAATGCTAAGAATATTACTCTTATGCATTTGCATTTAGTAAGCTAAGCCATGCAGCCACTTGCAACATGATACCACGCTCATCGCTCGATCAGGCTCGATCAGGCGAGATATATAAGACTGGTGGGCCCATTCAGGACTCCTATGTCTGGTAGGATAACTTTAATTCATCCATCCTGTGTCTGTTGCAGGGAGGTGGAGAGAACAATCAACACAATAATGGTTTTCTTTCATGCCTCTTGAAGGACTCAATATTCTCTGTACTGCATTACATGTGAAAGTCGATTTATTACCCATGAACACACTACCTGTATGCTAATTCTATGTAAAAAGGTAGCTCCAGCCCTCATGATGTTGTCCAACATTTCCGCTATAAAACGGGATACAATTATTTTGGAAACATACCAAATTTGAAAAATAATTGAGAAGTTGCGCAATTACTAATCATGGAGCACAAAAAAGCCTACAGCACCTGGTATTCCCAGGCAGTCTCCCATCCAGGTACTAACTAGGCCTGACCCTGCTTAGCTTCCGAGATCGGGCACATTCAGTGTGGTGTGGCCGTAGGCTCTGGGCCTAGTGAGTTTTGTACTTTTAAGCATCTAGTCGGCTAGACCTTGCAGTTTTGAAAGGCAATTGTGAAATGGCTCACTTCCTGAACTTGGAGCACAAAAAAGCCTACAGCACCTGGTATTCCCAGGTGGTCTCCCATCCAGGTACTAACTAGGCCCGACACTGCTTAGCTTCCGAGATCAGACGAGATCGGGCGCAATCAGTGTGGTGTGGCCGTAGGCTCTGGGCCTAGTGAGTTTTGTACTTTTAAGCATCTAGTCAGCTAGACCTTGCAGTTTTGAAAGGCAATTGAGAAATGGCTCACTTCCTGAACTTGTAGCACAAAAAAGCCTACAGCACCTGGTATTCCCAGGCGGTCTCCCATCCAGGTACTAACGAGGCCCGACACTGCTTAGCTTTCGAGATCAGACGAGATCGGGCGCATTCAGTGTGGTGTGGCCGTAGGCTCTGGTTCTTGTGAGTTTTGTACTTTTAAGCATCTAGTCGGCTAGACCTTGCAGTTTTGAAAGGCAATTGAGAAATGGCTCACTTCCTGAACTTGGAGTACAAAAAAGCCTACAGCACCTGGTATTCCCAGGCGGTCTTCCATCCAGGTACTAACTAGGCCCGACACTGCTTAGCTTCTGAGATCAGATGAGATCAGGCACATTCAGTGTGGTGTGGCCGTAGGCTCTGGGCCTAGTGAGTTTTGTACTTTTAAGCATCTAGTCGGCTAGACCTTGCAGTTTTAAAAGGCAATTGAGAAAGGGCTCACTTCCTGAACTTGGAGCACAAAAAAGCCTACAGCACCTGGTATTCCCAGGCGGTCTCCCATCCAGGTACTAACTAGGCCTGACACTGCTTAACTTCCGAGATCAGTCGAGATCGGGTGCATTCAGTGTGGTGTGGCCGTAGGCTCTAGGAATGCTAAGAATATTACTCTTATGCATTTGCATTTAGTAAGCTAAGCCATGCAGCCACTTGCAACATGATACCACGCTCATCGCTCGATCAGGCTCGATCAGGCGAGATATATAAGACTGGTGGGCCCATTCAGGACTCCTATGTCTGGTAGGATAACTTTAATTCATCCATCCTGTGTCTGTTGCAGGGAGGTGGAGAGAACAATCAACACAATAATGGTTTTCTTTCATGCCTCTTGAAGGACTCAATATTCTCTGTACTGCATTACATGTGAAAGTTGATTTATTACCCATGAACACACTACCTGTATGCTAATTCTATGTAAAAAGGTAGCTCCAGCCCTCATGATGTTGTCCAACATTTCCGCTATAAAACGGGATACAATTATTTTGGAAACATACCAAATTTGAAAAATAATTGAGAAGTTGCGCAATTACTAATCATGGAGCACAAAAAAAGCCTACAGCACCTGGTATTCCCAGGCAGTCTCCCATCCAGGTACTAACTAGGCCCGACCCTGCTTAGCTTCCGAGATCGGGCGCATTATTCAGTGTGGTGTGGCCGTAGGCTCTGGGCCTAGTGAGTTTGTACTTTTAAGCATCTAGTCGGCTAGACCTTGCAGTTTTGAAAGGCAATGGTGAAATGGCTCACTTCCTGAACTTGGAGCACAAAAAAGCCTACAGCACCTGGTATTCCCAGGTGGTCTCCCATCCAGGTACTAACTAGGCCCGACACTGCTTAGCTTACGAGATCAGACGAGATCGGGCGCATTCAGTGTGGTGTGGCCGTAGGCTCTGGGCCTAGTGAGTTTTGTACTTTTAAGCATCTAGTCGGCTAGACCTTGCAGTTTTGAAAGGCAATTGAGAAATGGCTCACTTCCTGAACTTGGAGTACAAAAAAGCCTACAGCACCTGGTATTCCCAGGCGGTCTCCCATCCAGGTACTAACTAGGCCCAACACTGCTTAGCTTCTGAGATCAGACGAGATCAGGCGCATTCAGTGTGGTGTGGCCGTAGGCTCTGGGCCTAGTGAGTGTTGTACTTTTAAGCATCTAGTCGGCTAGACCTTGCAGTTTTAAAAGGCAATTGAGAAAGGGCTCACTTCCTGAACTTGGAGCACAAAAAAGCCTACAGCACCTGGTATTCCCAGGCGGTCTCCCATCCAGGTAGTAACTAGGCCTGACACTGCTTAACTTCCGAGATCAGACGAGATCGGGTGCATTCAGTGTGGTGTGGCCGTAGGCTCTAGGAATGCTAAGAATATTACTCTTATGCATTTGCATTTAGTAAGCTAAGCCATGCAGCCACTTGCAACATGATACCACGCTCATCGCTCGATCAGGCTCGATCAGGCGAGATATATAAGACTGGTGGGCCCATTCAGGACTCCTATGTCTGGTAGGATAACTTTAATTCATCCATCCTGTGTCTGTTGCAGGGAGGTGGAGAGAACAATCAACACAATAATGGTTTTCTTTCATGCCTCTTGAAGGACTCAATATTCTCTGTACTGCATTACATGTGAAAGTCGATTTATTACCCATGAACACACTACCTGTATGCTAATTCTATGTAAAAAGGTAGCTCCAGCCCTCATGATGTTGTCCAACATTTCCGCTATAAAACGGGATACAATTATTTTGGAAACATACCAAATTTGAAAAATAATTGAGAAGTTGCGCAATTACTAATCATGGAGCACAAAAAAGCCTACAGCACCTGGTATTCCCAGGCAGTCTCCCATCCAGGTACTAACTAGGCCTGACCCTGCTTAGCTTCCGAGATCGGGCACATTCAGTGTGGTGTGGCCGTAGGCTCTGGGCCTAGTGAGTTTTGTACTTTTAAGCATCTAGTCGGCTAGACCTTGCAGTTTTGAAAGGCAATTGTGAAATGGCTCACTTCCTGAACTTGGAGCACAAAAAAGCCTACAGCACCTGGTATTCCCAGGTGGTCTCCCATCCAGGTACTAACTAGGCCCGACACTGCTTAGCTTCCGAGATCAGACGAGATCGGGCACAATCAGTGTGGTGTGGCCGTAGGCTCTGGGCCTAGTGAGTTTTGTACTTTTAAGCATCTAGTCAGCTAGACCTTGCAGTTTTGAAAGGCAATTGAGAAATGGCTCACTTCCTGAACTTGGAGCACAAAAAAGCCTACAGCACCTGGTATTCCCAGGCGGTCTCCCATCCAGGTACTAACGAGGCCCGACACTGCTTAGCTTCCGAGATCAGACGAGATCGGGCGCATTCAGTGTGGTGTGGCCGTAGGCTCTGGTCCTTGTGAGTTTTGTACTTTTAAGCATCTAGTCGGCTAGACCTTGCAGTTTTGAAAGGCAATTGAGAAATGGCTCACTTCCTGAACTTGGAGTACAAAAAAGCCTACAGCACCTGGTATTCCCAGGCGGTCTTCCATCCAGGTACTAACTAGGCCCGACACTGCTTAGCTTCTGAGATCAGACGAGATCAGGCACATTCAGTGTGGTGTGGCCGTAGGCTCTGGGCCTAGTGAGTTTTGTACTTTTAAGCATCTAGTCGGCTAGACCTTGCAGTTTTAAAAGGCAATTGAGAAAGGGCTCACTTCCTGAACTTGGAGCACAAAAAAGCCTACAGCACCTGGTATTCCCAGGCGGTCTCCCATCCAGGTACTAACTAGGCCTGACACTGCTTAACTTCCGAGATCAGTCAAGATCGGGTGCATTCAGTGTGGTGTGGCCGTAGGCTCTAGGAATGCTAAGAATATTACTCTTATGCATTTGCATTTAGTAAGCTAAGCCATGCAGCCACTTGCAACATGATACCACGCTCATCGCTCGATCAGGCTCGATCAGGCGAGATATATAAGACTGGTGGGCCCATTCAGGACTCCTATGTCTGGTAGGATAACTTTAATTCATCCATCCTGTGTCTGTTGCAGGGAGGTGGAGAGAACAATCAACACAATAATGGTTTTCTTTCATGCCTCTTGAAGGACTCAATATTCTCTGTACTGCATTACATGTGAAAGTTGATTTATTACCCATGAACACACTACCTGTATGCTAATTCTATGTAAAAAGGTAGCTCCAGCCCTCATGATGTTGTCCAACATTTCCGCTATAAAACGGGATACAATTATTTTGGAAACATACCAAATTTGAAAAATAATTGAGAAGTTGCGCAATTACTAATCATGGAGCACAAAAAAAGCCTACAGCACCTGGTATTCCCAGGCAGTCTCCCATCCAGGTACTAACTAGGCCCGACCCTGCTTAGCTTCCGAGATCGGGCGCATTCAGTGTGGTGTGGCCGTAGGCTCTGGGCCTAGTGAGTTTGTACTTTTAAGCATCTAGTCGGCTAGACCTTGCAGTTTTGAAAGGCAATTGTGAAATGGCTCACTTCCTGAACTTGGAGCACAAAAAAGCCTACAGCACCTGGTATTCCCAGGTGGTCTCCCATCCAGGTACTAACTAGGCCCGACACTGCTTAGCTTCCGAGATCAGACGAGATCGGGCGCATTCAGTGTGGTGTGGCCGTAGGCTCTGGGCCTAGTGAGTTTTGTACTTTTAAGCATCTAGTCGGCTAGACCTTGCAGTTTTGAAAGGCAATTGAGAAATGGCTCACTTCCTGAACTTGGAGTACAAAAAAGCCTACAGCACCTGGTATTCCCAGGCGGTCTCCCATCCAGGTACTAACTAGGCCCGACACTGCTTAGCTTCTGAGATCAGACGAGATCAGGCGCATTCAGTGTGGTGTGGCCGTAGGCTCTGGGCCTAGTGAGTGTTGTACTTTTAAGCATCTAGTCGGCTAGACCTTGCAGTTTTAAAAGGCAATTGAGAAAGGGCTCACTTCCTGAACTTGGAGCACAAAAAAGCCTACAGCACCTGGTATTCCCAGGCGGTCTCCCATCCAGGTACTAACTAGGCCTGACAC
>NW_027182325.1:1895000-1907500 GCF_040938575.1 Ambystoma mexicanum | reverse complement strand
ACTTCCGAGATCAGTCGAGATCGGGTGCATTCAGTGTGGTGAGACCGTAGGCTCTAGGAATGCTAAGAATATTACTCTTATGCATTTGCATTTAGTAAGCTAAGCCATGCAGCCACTTGCAACATGATACCACGCTCATCGCTCGATCAGGCGAGATATATAAGACTGGTGGGCCCATTCAGGACTCCTATGTCTGGTAGGATAACTTTAATTCATCCATCCTGTGTCTGTTGCAGGGAGGTGGAGAGAACAATCAACACAATAATGGTTTTCTTTCATGCCTCTTGAAGGACTCAATATTCTCTGTACTGCATTACATGTGAAAGTCGATTACCCATGAACACACTACCTGTATGCTAATTCTATGTAAAAAGGTAGCTCCAGCCCTCATGATGTTGTCCAACATTTCCGCTATAAAACGGGATACAATTATTTTGGAAACATACCAAATTTGAAAAATAATTGAGAAGTTGCGCAATTACTAATCATGGAGCACAAAAAAGCCTACAGCACCTGGTATTCCCAGGCAGTCTCCCATCCAGGTACTAACTAGGCCTGACCCTGCTTAGCTTCCGAGATCGGGCACATTCAGTGTGGTGTGGCCGTAGGCTCTGGGCCTAGTGAGTTTTGTACTTTTAAGCATCTAGTCGGCTAGACCTTGCAGTTTTGAAAGGCAATTGTGAAATGGCTCACTTCCTGAACTTGGAGCACAAAAAAGCCTACAGCACCTGGTATTCCCAGGTGGTCTCCCATCCAGGTACTAACTAGGCCCGACACTGCTTAGCTTCCGAGATCAGACGAGATCGGGCGCAATCAGTGTGGTGTGGCCGTAGGCTCTGGGCCTAGTGAGTTTTGTACTTTTAAGCATCTAGTCAGCTAGACCTTGCAGTTTTGAAAGGCAATTGAGAAATGGCTCACTTCCTGAACTTGGAGCACAAAAAAGCCTACAGCACCTGGTATTCCCAGGCGGTCTCCCATCCAGGTACTAACGAGGCCCGACACTGCTTAGCTTCCGAGATCAGACGAGATCGGGCGCATTCAGTGTGGTGTGGCCGTAGGCTCTGGTTCTTGTGAGTTTTGTACTTTTAAGCATCTAGTCGGCTAGACCTTGCAGTTTTGAAAGGCAATTGAGAAATGGCTCACTTCCTGAACTTGGAGTACAAAAAAGCCTACAGCACCTGGTATTCCCAGGCGGTCTTCCATCCAGGTACTAACTAGGCCCGACACTGCTTAGCTTCTGAGATCAGACGAGATCAGGCACATTCAGTGTGGTGTGGCCGTAGGCTCTGGGCCTAGTGAGTTTTGTACTTTTAAGCATCTAGTCGGCTAGACCTTGCAGTTTTAAAAGGCAATTGAGAAAGGGCTCACTTCCTGAACTTGGAGCACAAAAAAGCCTACAGCACCTGGTATTCCCAGGCGGTCTCCCATCCAGGTACTAACTAGGCCTGACACTGCTTAACTTCCGAGATCAGTCGAGATCGGGTGCATTCAGTGTGGTGTGGCCGTAGGCTCTAGGAATGCTAAGAATATTACTCTTATGCATTTGCATTTAGTAAGCTAAGCCATGCAGCCACTTGCAACATGATACCACGCTCATCGCTCGATCAGGCTCGATCAGGCGAGATATATAAGACTGGTGGGCCAATTCAGGACTCCTATGTCTGGTAGGATAACTTTAATTCATCCATCCTGTGTCTGTTGCAGGGAGGTGGAGAGAACAATCAACACAATAATGGTTTTCTTTCATGCCTCTTGAAGGACTCAATATTCTCTGTACTGCATTACATGTGAAAGTTGATTTATTACCCATGAACACACTACCTGTATGCTAATTCTATGTAAAAAGGTAGCTCCAGCCCTCATGATGTTGTCCAACATTTCCGCTATAAAACGGGATACAATTATTTTGGAAACATACCAAATTTGAAAAATAATTGAGAAGTTGCGCAATTACTAATCATGGAGCACAAAAAAAGCCTACAGCACCTGGTATTCCCAGGCAGTCTCCCATCCAGGTACTAACTAGGCCCGACCCTGCTTAGCTTCCGAGATCGGGTGCATTATTCAGTGTGGTGTGGCCGTAGGCTCTGGGCCTAGTGAGTTTGTACTTTTAAGCATCTAGTCGGCTAGACCTTGCAGTTTTGAAAGGCAATTGTGAAATGGCTCACTTCCTGAACTTGGAGCACAAAAAAGCCTACAGCACCTGGTATTCCCAGGTGGTCTCCCATCCAGGTACTAACTAGGCCCGACACTGCTTAGCTTCCGAGATCAGGCGCATTCAGTGTGGTGTGGCCGTAGGCTCTGGGCCTAGTGAGTTTTGTACTTTTAAGCATCTAGTCGGCTAGACCTTGCAGTTTTGAAAGGCAATTGAGAAATGGCTCACTTCCTGAACTTGGAGTACAAAAAAGCCTACAGCACCTGGTATTCCCAGGCGGTCTCCCATCCAGGTACTAACTAGGCCCGACACTGCTTAGCTTCTGAGATCAGATGAGATCAGGCGCATTCAGTGTGGTGTGGCCGTAGGCTCTGGGCCTAGTGAGTGTTGTACTTTTAAGCATCTAGTCGGCTAGACCTTGCAGTTTTAAAAGGCAATTGAGAAAGGGCTCACTTCCTGAACTTGGAGCACAAAAAAGCCTACAGCACCTGGTATTCCCAGGCGGTCTCCCATCCAGGTAGTAACTAGGCCTGACACTGCTTAACTTCCGAGATCAGACGAGATCGGGTGCATTCAGTGTGGTGTGGCCGTAGGCTCTAGGAATGCTAAGAATATTACTCTTATGCATTTGCATTTAGTAAGCTAAGCCATGCAGCCACTTGCAACATGATACCACGCTCATCGCTCGATCAGGCTCGATCAGGCGAGATATATAAGACTGGTGGGCCCATTCAGGACTCCTATGTCTGGTAGGATAACTTTAATTCATCCATCCTGTGTCTGTTGCAGGGAGGTGGAGAGAACAATCAACACAATAATGGTTTTCTTTCATGCCTCTTGAAGGACTCAATATTCTCTGTACTGCATTACATGTGAAAGTCGATTTATTACCCATGAACACACTACCTGTATGCTAATTCTATGTAAAAAGGTAGCTCCAGCCCTCATGATGTTGTCCAACATTTCCGCTATAAAACGGGATACAATTATTTTGGAAACATACCAAATTTGAAAAATAATTGAGAAGTTGCGCAATTACTAATCATGGAGCACAAAAAAGCCTACAGCACCTGGTATTCCCAGGCAGTCTCCCATCCAGGTACTAACTAGGCCTGACCCTGCTTAGCTTCCGAGATCGGGCACATTCAGTGTGGTGTGGCCGTAGGCTCTGGGCCTAGTGAGTTTTGTACTTTTAAGCATCTAGTCGGCTAGACCTTGCAGTTTTGAAAGGCAATTGTGAAATGGCTCACTTCCTGAACTTGGAGCACAAAAAAGCCTACAGCACCTGGTATTCCCAGGTGGTCTCCCATCCAGGTACTAACTAGGCCCGACACTGCTTAGCTTCCGAGATCAGACGAGATCGGGCGCAATCAGTGTGGTGTGGCCGTAGGCTCTGGGCCTAGTGAGTTTTGTACTTTTAAGCATCTAGTCAGCTAGACCTTGCAGTTTTGAAAGGCAATTGAGAAATGGCTCACTTCCTGAACTTGGAGCACAAAAAAGCCTACAGCACCTGGTATTCCCAGGCGGTCTCCCATCCAGGTACTAACGAGGCCCGACACTGCTTAGCTTCCGAGATCAGACGAGATCGGGCGCATTCAGTGTGGTGTGGCCGTAGGCTCTGGTCCTTGTGAGTTTTGTACTTTTAAGCATCTAGTCGGCTAGACCTTGCAGTTTTGAAAGGCAATTGAGAAATGGCTCACTTCCTGAACTTGGAGTACAAAAAAGCCTACAGCACCTGGTATTCCCAGGCGGTCTTCCATCCAGGTACTAACTAGGCCCGACACTGCTTAGCTTCTGAGATCAGACGAGATCAGGCACATTCAGTGTGGTGTGGCCGTAGGCTCTGGGCCTAGTGAGTTTTGTACTTTTAAGCATCTAGTCGGCTAGACCTTGCAGTTTTAAAAGGCAATTGAGAAAGGGCTCACTTCCTGAACTTGGAGCACAAAAAAGCCTACAGCACCTGGTATTCCCAGGCGGTCTCCCATCCAGGTACTAACTAGGCCTGACACTGCTTAACTTCCGAGATCAGTCGAGATCGGGTGCATTCAGTGTGGTGTGGCCGTAGGCTCTAGGAATGCTAAGAATATTACTCTTATGCATTTGCATTTAGTAAGCTAAGCCATGCAGCCACTTGCAACATGATACCACGCTCATCGCTCGATCAGGCTCGATCAGGCGAGATATATAAGACTGGTGGGCCCATTCAGGACTCCTATGTCTGGTAGGATAACTTTAATTCATCCATCCTGTGTCTGTTGCAGGGAGGTGGAGAGAACAATCAACACAATAATGGTTTTCTTTCATGCCTCTTGAAGGACTCAATATTCTCTGTACTGCATTACATGTGAAAGTTGATTTATTACCCATGAACACACTACCTGTATGCTAATTCTATGTAAAAAGGTAGCTCCAGCCCTCATGATGTTGTCCAACATTTCCGCTATAAAACGGGATACAATTATTTTGGAAACATACCAAATTTGAAAAATAATTGAGAAGTTGCGCAATTACTAATCATGGAGCACAAAAAAAGCCTACAGCACCTGGTATTCCCAGGCAGTCTCCCATCCAGGTACTAACTAGGCCCGACCCTGCTTAGCTTCCGAGATCGGGCGCATTCAGTGTGGTGTGGCCGTAGGCTCTGGGTCTAGTGAGTTTGTACTTTTAAGCATCTAGTCGGCTAGACCTTGCAGTTTTGAAAGGCAATTGTGAAATGGCTCACTTCCTGAACTTGGAGCACAAAAAAGCCTACAGCACCTGGTATTCCCAGGTGGTCTCCCATCCAGGTACTAACTAGGCCCGACACTGCTTAGCTTCCGAGATCAGACGAGATCGGGCGCATTCAGTGTGGTGTGGCCGTAGGCTCTGGGCCTAGTGAGTGTTGTACTTTTAAGCATCTAGTCGGCTAGACCTTGCAGTTTTAAAAGGCAATTGAGAAAGGGCTCACTTCCTGAACTTGGAGCACAAAAAAGCCTACAGCACCTGGTATTCCCAGGCGGTCTCCCATCCAGGTACTAACTAGGCCTGACACTGCTTAACTTCCGAGATCAGACGAGATCGGGTGCATTCAGTGTGGTGTGGCCGTAGGCTCTAGGAATGCTAAGAATATTACTCTTATGCATTTGCATTTAGTAAGCTAAGCCATGCAGCCACTTGCAACATGATACCACGCTCATCGCTCGATCAGGCTCGATCAGGCGAGATATATAAGACTGGTGGGCCCATTCAGGACTCCTATGTCTGGTAGGATAACTTTAATTCATCCATCCTGTGTCTGTTGCAGGGAGGTGGAGAGAACAATCAACACAATAATGGTTTTCTTTCATGCCTCTTGAAGGACTCAATATTCTCTGTACTGCATTACATGTGAAAGTCGATTTATTACCCATGAACACACTACCTGTATGCTAATTCTATGTAAAAAGGTAGCTCGAGACCTCATGATGTTGTCCAACATTTCCGCTATAAAACGGGATACAATTATTTTGGAAACATACCAAATTTGAAAAATAATTGAGAAGTTGCACAATTACTAATCATGGAGCACAAAAAAGCCTACAGCACCTGGTATTCCCAGGCAGTCTCCCATCCAGGTACTATCTAGGCCTGACCCTGCTTAGCTTCCGAGATCGGGCACATTCAGTGTGGTGTGGCCGTAGGCTCTGGGCCTAGTGAGTTTTGTACTTTTAAGCATCTAGTCGGCTAGACCTTGCAGTTTTGAAAGGCAATTGTGAAATGGCTCACTTCCTGAACTTGGAGCACAAAAAAGCCTACAGCACCTGGTATTCCCAGGTGGTCTCCCATCCAGGTACTAACTAGGCCCGACACTGCTTAGCTTCCGAGATCAGACGAGATCGGGCGCAATCAGTGTGGTGTGGCCGTAGGCTCTGGGCCTAGTGAGTTTTGTACTTTTAAGCATCTAGTCAGCTAGACCTTGCAGTTTTGAAAGGCAATTGAGAAATGGCTCACTTCCTGAACTTGGAGCACAAAAAAGCCTACAGCACCTGGTATTCCCAGGCGGTCTCCCATCCAGGTACTAACGAGGCCCGACACTGCTTAGCTTCCGAGATCAGACGAGATCGGGCGCATTCAGTGTGGTGTGGCCGTAGGCTCTGGTTCTTGTGAGTTTTGTACTTTTAAGCATCTAGTCGGCTAGACCTTGCAGTTTTGAAAGGCAATTGAGAAATGGCTCACTTCCTGAACTTGGAGTACAAAAAAGCCTACAGCACCTGGTATTCCCAGGCGGTCTTCCATCCAGGTACTAACTAGGCCCGACACTGCTTAGCTTCTGAGATCAGACGAGATCAGGCACATTCAGTGTGGTGTGGCCGTAGGCTCTGGGCCTAGTGAGTTTTGTACTTTTAAGCATCTAGTCGGCTAGACCTTGCAGTTTTAAAAGGCAATTGAGAAAGGGCTCACTTCCTGAACTTGGAGCACAAAAAAGCCTACAGCACCTGGTATTCCCAGGCGGTCTCCCATCCAGGTACTAACTAGGCCTGACACTGCTTAACTTCCGAGATCAGTCGAGATCGGGTGCATTCAGTGTGGTGTGGCCGTAGGCTCTAGGAATGCTAAGAATATTACTCTTATGCATTTGCATTTAGTAAGCTAAGCCATGCAGCCACTTGCAACATGATACCACGCTCATCGCTCGATCAGGCTCGATCAGGCGAGATATATAAGACTGGTGGGCCCATTCAGGACTCCTATGTCTGGTAGGATAACTTTAATTCATCCATCCTGTGTCTGTTGCAGGGAGGTGGAGAGAACAATCAACACAACAATGGTTTTCTTTCATGCCTCTTGAAGGACTCAATATTCTCTGTACTGCATTACATGTGAAAGTTGATTTATTACCCATGAACACACTACCTGTATGCTAATTCTATGTAAAAAGGTAGCTCCAGCCCTCATGATGTTGTCCAACATTTCCGCTATAAAACGGGATACAATTATTTTGGAAACATACCAAATTTGAAAAATAATTGAGAAGTTGCGCAATTACTAATCATGGAGCACAAAAAAAGCCTACAGCACCTGGTATTCCCAGGCAGTCTCCCATCCAGGTACTAACTAGGCCCGACCCTGCTTAGCTTCCGAGATCGGGCGCATTCAGTGTGGTGTGGCCGTAGGCTCTGGGTCTAGTGAGTTTGTACTTTTAAGCATCTAGTCGGCTAGACCTTGCAGTTTTGAAAGGCAATTGTGAAATGGCTCACTTCCTGAACTTGGAGCACAAAAAAGCCTACAGCACCTGGTATTCCCAGGTGGTCTCCCATCCAGGTACTAACTAGGCCCGACACTGCTTAGCTTCCGAGATCAGACGAGATCGGGCGCATTCAGTGTGGTGTGGCCGTAGGCTCTGGGCCTAGTGAGTGTTGTACTTTTAAGCATCTAGTCGGCTAGACCTTGCAGTTTTAAAAGGCAATTGAGAAAGGGCTCACTTCCTGAACTTGGAGCACAAAAAAGCCTACAGCACCTGGTATTCCCAGGCGGTCTCCCATCCAGGTACTAACTAGGCCTGACACTGCTTAACTTCCGAGATCAGACGAGATCGGGTGCATTCAGTGTGGTGTGGCCGTAGGCTCTAGGAATGCTAAGAATATTACTCTTATGCATTTGCATTTAGTAAGCTAAGCCATGCAGCCACTTGCAACATGATACCACGCTCATCGCTCGATCAGGCTCGATCAGGCGAGATATATAAGACTGGTGGGCCCATTCAGGACTCCTATGTCTGGTAGGATAACTTTAATTCATCCATCCTGTGTCTGTTGCAGGGAGGTGGAGAGAACAATCAACACAATAATGGTTTTCTTTCATGCCTCTTGAAGGACTCAATATTCTCTGTACTGCATTACATGTGAAAGTCGATTTATTACCCATGAACACACTACCTGTATGCTAATTCTATGTAAAAAGGTAGCTCGAGACCTCATGATGTTGTCCAACATTTCCGCTATAAAACGGGATACAATTATTTTGGAAACATACCAAATTTGAAAAATAATTGAGAAGTTGCACAATTACTAATCATGGAGCACAAAAAAGCCTACAGCACCTGGTATTCCCAGGCAGTCTCCCATCCAGGTACTATCTAGGCCTGACCCTGCTTAGCTTCCGAGATCGGGCACATTCAGTGTGGTGTGGCCGTAGGCTCTGGGCCTAGTGAGTTTTGTACTTTTAAGCATCTAGTCGGCTAGACCTTGCAGTTTTGAAAGGCAATTGTGAAATGGCTCACTTCCTGAACTTGGAGCACAAAAAAGCCTACAGCACCTGGTATTCCCAGGTGGTCTCCCATCCAGGTACTAACTAGGCCCGACACTGCTTAGCTTCCGAGATCAGACGAGATCGGGCGCAATCAGTGTGGTGTGGCCGTAGGCTCTGGGCCTAGTGAGTTTTGTACTTTTAAGCATCTAGTCAGCTAGACCTTGCAGTTTTGAAAGGCAATTGAGAAATGGCTCACTTCCTGAACTTGGAGCACAAAAAAGCCTACAGCACCTGGTATTCCCAGGCGGTCTCCCATCCAGGTACTAACGAGGCCCGACACTGCTTAGCTTCCGAGATCAGACGAGATCGGGCGCATTCAGTGTGGTGTGGCCGTAGGCTCTGGTTCTTGTGAGTTTTGTACTTTTAAGCATCTAGTCGGCTAGACCTTGCAGTTTTGAAAGGCAATTGAGAAATGGCTCACTTCCTGAACTTGGAGTACAAAAAAGCCTACAGCACCTGGTATTCCCAGGCGGTCTTCCATCCAGGTACTAACTAGGCCCGACACTGCTTAGCTTCTGAGATCAGACGAGATCAGGCACATTCAGTGTGGTGTGGCCGTAGGCTCTGGGCCTAGTGAGTTTTGTACTTTTAAGCATCTAGTCGGCTAGACCTTGCAGTTTTAAAAGGCAATTGAGAAAGGGCTCACTTCCTGAACTTGGAGCACAAAAAAGCCTACAGCACCTGGTATTCCCAGGCGGTCTCCCATCCAGGTACTAACTAGGCCTGACACTGCTTAACTTCCGAGATCAGTCGAGATCGGGTGCATTCAGTGTGGTGTGGCCGTAGGCTCTAGGAATGCTAAGAATATTACTCTTATGCATTTGCATTTAGTAAGCTAAGCCATGCAGCCACTTGCAACATGATACCACGCTCATCGCTCGATCAGGCTCGATCAGGCGAGATATATAAGACTGGTGGGCCCATTCAGGACTCCTATGTCTGGTAGGATAACTTTAATTCATCCATCCTGTGTCTGTTGCAGGGAGGTGGAGAGAACAATCAACACAACAATGGTTTTCTTTCATGCCTCTTGAAGGACTCAATATTCTCTGTACTGCATTACATGTGAAAGTTGATTTATTACCCATGAACACACTACCTGTATGCTAATTCTATGTAAAAAGGTAGCTCCAGCCCTCATGATGTTGTCCAACATTTCCGCTATAAAACGGGATACAATTATTTTGGAAACATACCAAATTTGAAAAATAATTGAGAAGTTGCGCAATTACTAATCATGGAGCACAAAAAAAGCCTACAGCACCTGGTATTCCCAGGCAGTCTCCCATCCAGGTACTAACTAGGCCCGACCCTGCTTAGCTTCCGAGATCGGGCGCATTCAGTGTGGTGTGGCCGTAGGCTCTGGGCCTAGTGAGTTTGTACTTTTAAGCATCTAGTCGGCTAGACCTTGCAGTTTTGAAAGGCAATTGTGAAATGGCTCACTTCCTGAACTTGGAGCACAAAAAAGCCTACAGCACCTGGTATTCCCAGGTGGTCTCCCATCCAGGTACTAACTAGGCCCGACACTGCTTAGCTTCCGAGATCAGACGAGATCGGGCGCATTCAGTGTGGTGTGGCCGTAGGCTCTGGGCCTAGTGAGTTTTGTACTTTTAAGCATCTAGTCGGCTAGACCTTGCAGTTTTGAAAGGCAATTGAGAAATGGCTCACTTCCTGAACTTGGAGTACAAAAAAGCCTACAGCACCTGGTATTCCCAGGCGGTCTCCCATCCAGGTACTAACTAGGCCCGACACTGCTTAGCTTCTGAGATCAGACGAGATCAGGCGCATTCAGTGTGGTGTGGCCGTAGGCTCTGGGCCTAGTGAGTGTTGTACTTTTAAGCATCTAGTCGGCTAGACCTTGCAGTTTTAAAAGGCAATTGAGAAAGGGCTCACTTCCTGAACTTGGAGCACAAAAAAGCCTACAGCACCTGGTATTCCCAGGCGGTCTCCCATCCAGGTACTAACTAGGCCTGACACTGCTTAACTTCCGAGATCAGACGAGATCGGGTGCATTCAGTGTGGTGTGGCCGTAGGCTCTAGGAATGCTAAGAATATTACTCTTATGCATTTGCATTTAGTAAGCTAAGCCATGCAGCCACTTGCAACATGATACCACGCTCATCGCTCGATCAGGCTCGATCAGGCGAGATATATAAGACTGGTGGGCCCATTCAGGACTCCTATGTCTGGTAGGATAACTTTAATTCATCCATCCTGTGTCTGTTGCAGGGAGGTGGAGAGAACAATCAACACAATAATGGTTTTCTTTCATGCCTCTTGAAGGACTCAATATTCTCTGTACTGCATTACATGTGAAAGTCGATTTATTACCCATGAACACACTACCTGTATGCTAATTCTATGTAAAAAGGTAGCTCCAGCCCTCATGATGTTGTCCAACATTTCCGCTATAAAACGGGATACAATTATTTTGGAAACATACCAAATTTGAAAAATAATTGAGAAGTTGCGCAATTACTAATCATGGAGCACAAAAAAGCCTACAGCACCTGGTATTCCCAGGCAGTCTCCCATCCAGGTACTAACTAGGCCTGACCCTGCTTAGCTTCCGAGATCGGGCACATTCAGTGTGGTGTGGCCGTAGGCTCTGGGCCTAGTGAGTTTTGTACTTTTAAGCATCTAGTCGGCTAGACCTTGCAGTTTTGAAAGGCAATTGTGAAATGGCTCACTTCCTGAACTTGGAGCACAAAAAAGCCTACAGCACCTGGTATTCCCAGGTGGTCTCCCATCCAGGTACTAACTAGGCCCGACACTGCTTAGCTTCCGAGATCAGACGAGATCGGGCGCAATCAGTGTGGTGTGGCCGTAGGCTCTGGGCCTAGTGAGTTTTGTACTTTTAAGCATCTAGTCAGCTAGACCTTGCAGTTTTGAAAGGCAATTGAGAAATGGCTCACTTCCTGAACTTGGAGCACAAAAAAGCCTACAGCACCTGGTATTCCCAGGCGGTCTCCCATCCAGGTACTAACGAGGCCCGACACTGCTTAGCTTCCGAGATCAGACGAGATCGGGCGCATTCAGTGTGGTGTGGCCGTAGGCTCTGGTTCTTGTGAGTTTTGTACTTTTAAGCATCTAGTCGGCTAGACCTTGCAGTTTTGAAAGGCAATTGAGAAATGGCTCACTTCCTGAACTTGGAGTACAAAAAAGCCTACAGCACCTGGTATTCCCAGGCGGTCTCCCATCCAGGTACTAACTAGGCCCGACACTGCTTAGCTTCTGAGATCAGACGAGATCAGGCGCATTCAGTGTGGTGTGGCCGTAGGCTCTCGGCCTAGTGAGTGTTGTACTTTTAAGCATCTAGTCGGCTAGACCTTGCAGTTTTAAAAGGCAATTGAGAAAGGGCTCACTTCCTGAACTTGGAGCACAAAAAAGCCTACAGCACCTGGTATTCCCAGGCGGTCTCCCATCCAGGTACTAACTAGGCCTGACACTGCTTAACTTCCGAGATCAGACGAGATCGGGTGCATTCAGTGTGGTGTGGCCGTAGGCTCTAGGAATGCTAAGAATATTACTCTTATGCATTTGCATTTAGTAAGCTAAGCCATGCAGCCACTTGCAACATGATACCACGCTCATCGCTCGATCAGGCTCGATCAGGCGAGATATATAAGACTGGTGGGCCCATTCAGGACTCCTATGTCTGGTAGGATAACTTTAATTCATCCATCCTGTGTCTGTTGCAGGGAGGTGGAGAGAACAATCAACACAATAATGGTTTTCTTTCATGCCTCTTGAAGGACTCAATATTCTCTGTACTGCATTACATGTGAAAGTCGATTTATTACCCATGAACACACTACCTGTATGCTAATTCTATGTAAAAAGGTAGCTCCAGACCTCATGATGTTGTCCAACATTTCCGCTATAAAACGGGATACAATTATTTTGGAAACATACCAAATTTGAAAAATAATTGAGAAGTTGCGCAATTACTAATCATGGAGCACAAAAAAGCCTACAGCACCTGGTATTCCCAGGCAGTCTCCCATCCAGGTACTAACTAGGCCTGACCCTGCTTAGCTTCCGAGATCGGGCACATTCAGTGTGGTGTGGCCGTAGG
>NW_027182325.1:1882500-1890000 GCF_040938575.1 Ambystoma mexicanum | reverse complement strand
AGCATCTAGTCGGCTAGACCTTGCAGTTTTGAAAGGCAATTGTGAAATGGCTCACTTCCTGAACTTGGAGCACAAAAAAGCCTACAGCACCTGGTATTCCCAGGTGGTCTCCCATCCAGGTACTAACTAGGCCCGACACTGCTTAGCTTCCGAGATCAGACGAGATCGGGCGCATTCAGTGTGGTGTGGCCGTAGGCTCTGGGCCTAGTGAGTTTTGTACTTTTAAGCATCTAGTCGGCTAGACCTTGCAGTTTTGAAAGGCAATTGAGAAATGGCTCACTTCCTGAACTTGGAGTACAAAAAAGCCTACAGCACCTGGTATTCCCAGGCGGTCTCCCATCCAGGTACTAACTAGGCCCGACACTGCTTAGCTTCTGAGATCAGACGAGATCAGGCGCATTCAGTGTGGTGTGGCCGTAGGCTCTGGGCCTAGTGAGTGTTGTACTTTTAAGCATCTAGTCGGCTAGACCTTGCAGTTTTAAAAGGCAATTGAGAAAGGGCTCACTTCCTGAACTTGGAGCACAAAAAAGCCTACAGCACCTGGTATTCCCAGGCGGTCTCCCATCCAGGTACTAACTAGGCCTGACACTGCTTAACTTCCGAGATCAGACGAGATCGGGTGCATTCAGTGTGGTGTGGCCGTAGGCTCTAGGAATGCTAAGAATATTACTCTTATGCATTTGCATTTAGTAAGCTAAGCCATGCAGCCACTTGCAACATGATACCACGCTCATCGCTCGATCAGGCTCGATCAGGCGAGATATATAAGACTGGTGGGCCCATTCAGGACTCCTATGTCTGGTAGGATAACTTTAATTCATCCATCCTGTGTCTGTTGCAGGGAGGTGGAGAGAACAATCAACACAATAATGGTTTTCTTTCATGCCTCTTGAAGGACTCAATATTCTCTGTACTGCATTACATGTGAAAGTTGATTTATTACCCATGAACACACTACCTGTATGCTAATTCTATGTAAAAAGGTAGCTCCAGCCCTCATGATGTTGTCCAACATTTCCGCTATAAAACGGGATACAATTATTTTGGAAACATACCAAATTTGAAAAATAATTGAGAAGTTGCGCAATTACTAATCATGGAGCACAAAAAAAGCCTACAGCACCTGGTATTCCCAGGCAGTCTCCCATCCAGGTACTAACTAGGCCCGACCCTGCTTAGCTTCCGAGATCGGGCGCATTCAGTGTGGTGTGGCCGTAGGCTCTGGGCCTAGTGAGTTTGTACTTTTAAGCATCTAGTCGGCTAGACCTTGCAGTTTTGAAAGGCAATTGTGAAATGGCTCACTTCCTGAACTTGGAGCACAAAAAAGCCTACAGCACCTGGTATTCCCAGGTGGTCTCCCATCCAGGTACTAACTAGGCCCGACACTGCTTAGCTTCCGAGATCAGACGAATTCAGTGTGGTGTGGCCGTAGGCTCTGGGCCTAGTGAGTTTTGTACTTTTAAGCATCTAGTCGGCTAGACCTTGCAGTTTTGAAAGGCAATTGAGAAATGGCTCACTTCCTGAACTTGGAGTACAAAAAAGCCTACAGCACCTGGTATTCCCAGGCGGTCTCCCATCCAGGTACTAACTAGGCCCGACACTGCTTAGCTTCTGAGATCAGACGAGATCAGGCGCATTCAGTGTGGTGTGGCCGTAGGCTCTGGGCCTAGTGAGTGTTGTACTTTTAAGCATCTAGTCGGCTAGACCTTGCAGTTTTAAAAGGCAATTGAGAAAGGGCTCACTTCCTGAACTTGGAGCACAAAAAAGCCTACAGCACCTGGTATTCCCAGGCGGTCTCCCATCCAGGTACTAACTAGGCCTGACACTGCTTAACTTCCGAGATCAGACGAGATCGGGTGCATTCAGTGTGGTGTGGCCGTAGGCTCTAGGAATGCTAAGAATATTACTCTTATGCATTTGCATTTAGTAAGCTAAGCCATGCAGCCACTTGCAACATGATACCACGCTCATCGCTCGATCAGGCTCGATCAGGCGAGATATATAAGACTGGTGGGCCCATTCAGGACTCCTATGTCTGGTAGGATAACTTTAATTCATCCATCCTGTGTCTGTTGCAGGGAGGTGGAGAGAACAATCAACACAATAATGGTTTTCTTTCATGCCTCTTGAAGGACTCAATATTCTCTGTACTGCATTACATGTGAAAGTCGATTTATTACCCATGAACACACTACCTGTATGCTAATTCTATGTAAAAAGGTAGCTCCAGCCCTCATGATGTTGTCCAACATTTCCGCTATAAAACGGGATACAATTATTTTGGAAACATACCAAATTTGAAAAATAATTGAGAAGTTGCGCAATTACTAATCATGGAGCACAAAAAAGCCTACAGCACCTGGTATTCCCAGGCAGTCTCCCATCCAGGTACTAACTAGGCCTGACCCTGCTTAGCTTCCGAGATCGGGCACATTCAGTGTGGTGTGGCCGTAGGCTCTGGGCCTAGTGAGTTTTGTACTTTTAAGCATCTAGTCGGCTAGACCTTGCAGTTTTGAAAGGCAATTGTGAAATGGCTCACTTCCTGAACTTGGAGCACAAAAAAGCCTACAGCACCTGGTATTCCCAGGTGGTCTCCCATCCAGGTACTAACTAGGCCCGACACTGCTTAGCTTCCGAGATCAGACGAGATCGGGCGCAATCAGTGTGGTGTGGCCGTAGGCTCTGGGCCTAGTGAGTTTTGTACTTTTAAGCATCTAGTCAGCTAGACCTTGCAGTTTTGAAAGGCAATTGAGAAATGGCTCACTTCCTGAACTTGGAGCACAAAAAAGCCTACAGCACCTGGTATTCCCAGGCGGTCTCCCATCCAGGTACTAACGAGGCCCGACACTGCTTAGCTTCCGAGATCAGACGAGATCGGGCGCATTCAGTGTGGTGTGGCCGTAGGCTCTGGTCCTTGTGAGTTTTGTACTTTTAAGCATCTAGTCGGCTAGACCTTGCAGTTTTGAAAGGCAATTGAGAAATGGCTCACTTCCTGAACTTGGAGTACAAAAAAGCCTACAGCACCTGGTATTCCCAGGCGGTCTTCCATCCAGGTACTAACTAGGCCCGACACTGCTTAGCTTCTGAGATCAGACGAGATCAGGCACATTCAGTGTGGTGTGGCCGTAGGCTCTGGGCCTAGTGAGTTTTGTACTTTTAAGCATCTAGTCGGCTAGACCTTGCAGTTTTAAAAGGCAATTGAGAAAGGGCTCACTTCCTGAACTTGGAGCACAAAAAAGCCTACAGCACCTGGTATTCCCAGGCGGTCTCCCATCCAGGTACTAACTAGGCCTGACACTGCTTAACTTCCGAGATCAGTCGAGATCGGGTGCATTCAGTGTGGTGTGGCCGTAGGCTCTAGGAATGCTAAGAATATTACTCTTATGCATTTGCATTTAGTAAGCTAAGCCATGCAGCCACTTGCAACATGATACCACGCTCATCGCTCGATCAGGCTCGATCAGGCGAGATATATAAGACTGGTGGGCCCATTCAGGACTCCTATGTCTGGTAGGATAACTTTAATTCATCCATCCTGTGTCTGTTGCAGGGAGGTGGAGAGAACAATCAACACAATAATGGTTTTCTTTCATGCCTCTTGAAGGACTCAATATTCTCTGTACTGCATTACATGTGAAAGTTGATTTATTACCCATGAACACACTACCTGTATGCTAATTCTATGTAAAAAGGTAGCTCCAGCCCTCATGATGTTGTCCAACATTTCCGCTATAAAACGGGATACAATTATTTTGGAAACATACCAAATTTGAAAAATAATTGAGAAGTTGCGCAATTACTAATCATGGAGCACAAAAAAAGCCTACAGCACCTGGTATTCCCAGGCAGTCTCCCATCCAGGTACTAACTAGGCCCGACCCTGCTTAGCTTCCGAGATCGGGCGCATTCAGTGTGGTGTGGCCGTAGGCTCTGGGTCTAGTGAGTTTGTACTTTTAAGCATCTAGTCGGCTAGACCTTGCAGTTTTGAAAGGCAATTGTGAAATGGCTCACTTCCTGAACTTGGAGCACAAAAAAGCCTACAGCACCTGGTATTCCCAGGTGGTCTCCCATCCAGGTACTAACTAGGCCCGACACTGCTTAGCTTCCGAGATCAGACGAGATCGGGCGCATTCAGTGTGGTGTGGCCGTAGGCTCTGGGCCTAGTGAGTGTTGTACTTTTAAGCATCTAGTCGGCTAGACCTTGCAGTTTTAAAAGGCAATTGAGAAAGGGCTCACTTCCTGAACTTGGAGCACAAAAAAGCCTACAGCACCTGGTATTCCCAGGCGGTCTCCCATCCAGGTACTAACTAGGCCTGACACTGCTTAACTTCCGAGATCAGACGAGATCGGGTGCATTCAGTGTGGTGTGGCCGTAGGCTCTAGGAATGCTAAGAATATTACTCTTATGCATTTGCATTTAGTAAGCTAAGCCATGCAGCCACTTGCAACATGATACCACGCTCATCGCTCGATCAGGCTCGATCAGGCGAGATATATAAGACTGGTGGGCCCATTCAGGACTCCTATGTCTGGTAGGATAACTTTAATTCATCCATCCTGTGTCTGTTGCAGGGAGGTGGAGAGAACAATCAACACAATAATGGTTTTCTTTCATGCCTCTTGAAGGACTCAATATTCTCTGTACTGCATTACATGTGAAAGTCGATTTATTACCCATGAACACACTACCTGTATGCTAATTCTATGTAAAAAGGTAGCTCGAGACCTCATGATGTTGTCCAACATTTCCGCTATAAAACGGGATACAATTATTTTGGAAACATACCAAATTTGAAAAATAATTGAGAAGTTGCACAATTACTAATCATGGAGCACAAAAAAGCCTACAGCACCTGGTATTCCCAGGCAGTCTCCCATCCAGGTACTATCTAGGCCTGACCCTGCTTAGCTTCCGAGATCGGGCACATTCAGTGTGGTGTGGCCGTAGGCTCTGGGCCTAGTGAGTTTTGTACTTTTAAGCATCTAGTCGGCTAGACCTTGCAGTTTTGAAAGGCAATTGTGAAATGGCTCACTTCCTGAACTTGGAGCACAAAAAAGCCTACAGCACCTGGTATTCCCAGGTGGTCTCCCATCCAGGTACTAACTAGGCCCGACACTGCTTAGCTTCCGAGATCAGACGAGATCGGGCGCAATCAGTGTGGTGTGGCCGTAGGCTCTGGGCCTAGTGAGTTTTGTACTTTTAAGCATCTAGTCAGCTAGACCTTGCAGTTTTGAAAGGCAATTGAGAAATGGCTCACTTCCTGAACTTGGAGCACAAAAAAGCCTACAGCACCTGGTATTCCCAGGCGGTCTCCCATCCAGGTACTAACGAGGCCCGACACTGCTTAGCTTCCGAGATCAGACGAGATCGGGCGCATTCAGTGTGGTGTGGCCGTAGGCTCTGGTTCTTGTGAGTTTTGTACTTTTAAGCATCTAGTCGGCTAGACCTTGCAGTTTTGAAAGGCAATTGAGAAATGGCTCACTTCCTGAACTTGGAGTACAAAAAAGCCTACAGCACCTGGTATTCCCAGGCGGTCTTCCATCCAGGTACTAACTAGGCCCGACACTGCTTAGCTTCTGAGATCAGACGAGATCAGGCACATTCAGTGTGGTGTGGCCGTAGGCTCTGGGCCTAGTGAGTTTTGTACTTTTAAGCATCTAGTCGGCTAGACCTTGCAGTTTTAAAAGGCAATTGAGAAAGGGCTCACTTCCTGAACTTGGAGCACAAAAAAGCCTACAGCACCTGGTATTCCCAGGCGGTCTCCCATCCAGGTACTAACTAGGCCTGACACTGCTTAACTTCCGAGATCAGTCGAGATCGGGTGCATTCAGTGTGGTGTGGCCGTAGGCTCTAGGAATGCTAAGAATATTACTCTTATGCATTTGCATTTAGTAAGCTAAGCCATGCAGCCACTTGCAACATGATACCACGCTCATCGCTCGATCAGGCTCGATCAGGCGAGATATATAAGACTGGTGGGCCCATTCAGGACTCCTATGTCTGGTAGGATAACTTTAATTCATCCATCCTGTGTCTGTTGCAGGGAGGTGGAGAGAACAATCAACACAACAATGGTTTTCTTTCATGCCTCTTGAAGGACTCAATATTCTCTGTACTGCATTACATGTGAAAGTTGATTTATTACCCATGAACACACTACCTGTATGCTAATTCTATGTAAAAAGGTAGCTCCAGCCCTCATGATGTTGTCCAACATTTCCGCTATAAAACGGGATACAATTATTTTGGAAACATACCAAATTTGAAAAATAATTGAGAAGTTGCGCAATTACTAATCATGGAGCACAAAAAAAGCCTACAGCACCTGGTATTCCCAGGCAGTCTCCCATCCAGGTACTAACTAGGCCCGACCCTGCTTAGCTTCCGAGATCGGGCGCATTCAGTGTGGTGTGGCCGTAGGCTCTGGGCCTAGTGAGTTTGTACTTTTAAGCATCTAGTCGGCTAGACCTTGCAGTTTTGAAAGGCAATTGTGAAATGGCTCACTTCCTGAACTTGGAGCACAAAAAAGCCTACAGCACCTGGTATTCCCAGGTGGTCTCCCATCCAGGTACTAACTAGGCCCGACACTGCTTAGCTTCCGAGATCAGACGAGATCGGGCGCATTCAGTGTGGTGTGGCCGTAGGCTCTGGGCCTAGTGAGTTTTGTACTTTTAAGCATCTAGTCGGCTAGACCTTGCAGTTTTGAAAGGCAATTGAGAAATGGCTCACTTCCTGAACTTGGAGTACAAAAAAGCCTACAGCACCTGGTATTCCCAGGCGGTCTCCCATCCAGGTACTAACTAGGCCCGACACTGCTTAGCTTCTGAGATCAGACGAGATCAGGCGCATTCAGTGTGGTGTGGCCGTAGGCTCTGGGCCTAGTGAGTGTTGTACTTTTAAGCATCTAGTCGGCTAGACCTTGCAGTTTTAAAAGGCAATTGAGAAAGGGCTCACTTCCTGAACTTGGAGCACAAAAAAGCCTACAGCACCTGGTATTCCCAGGCGGTCTCCCATCCAGGTACTAACTAGGCCTGACACTGCTTAACTTCCGAGATCAGACGAGATCGGGTGCATTCAGTGTGGTGTGGCCGTAGGCTCTAGGAATGCTAAGAATATTACTCTTATGCATTTGCATTTAGTAAGCTAAGCCATGCAGCCACTTGCAACATGATACCACGCTCATCGCTCGATCAGGCTCGATCAGGCGAGATATATAAGACTGGTGGGCCCATTCAGGACTCCTATGTCTGGTAGGATAACTTTAATTCATCCATCCTGTGTCTGTTGCAGGGAGGTGGAGAGAACAATCAACACAATAATGGTTTTCTTTCATGCCTCTTGAAGGACTCAATATTCTCTGTACTGCATTACATGTGAAAGTCGATTTATTACCCATGAACACACTACCTGTATGCTAATTCTATGTAAAAAGGTAGCTCCAGCCCTCATGATGTTGTCCAACATTTCCGCTATAAAACGGGATACAATTATTTTGGAAA
>NW_027182325.1:1850000-1877500 GCF_040938575.1 Ambystoma mexicanum | reverse complement strand
CATTCAGTGTGGTGTGGCCGTAGGCTCTAGGAATGCTAAGAATATTACTCTTATGCATTTGCATTTAGTAAGCTAAGCCATGCAGCCACTTGCAACATGATACCACGCTCATCGCTCGATCAGGCTCGATCAGGCGAGATATATAAGACTGGTGGGCCCATTCAGGACTCCTATGTCTGGTAGGATAACTTTAATTCATCCATCCTGTGTCTGTTGCAGGGAGGTGGAGAGAACAATCAACACAATAATGGTTTTCTTTCATGCCTCTTGAAGGACTCAATATTCTCTGTACTGCATTACATGTGAAAGTTGATTTATTACCCATGAACACACTACCTGTATGCTAATTCTATGTAAAAAGGTAGCTCCAGCCCTCATGATGTTGTCCAACATTTCCGCTATAAAACGGGATACAATTATTTTGGAAACATACCAAATTTGAAAAATAATTGAGAAGTTGCGCAATTACTAATCATGGAGCACAAAAAAAGCCTACAGCACCTGGTATTCCCAGGCAGTCTCCCATCCAGGTACTAACTAGGCCCGACCCTGCTTAGCTTCCGAGATCGGGCGCATTATTCAGTGTGGTGTGGCCGTAGGCTCTGGGCCTAGTGAGTTTGTACTTTTAAGCATCTAGTCGGCTAGACCTTGCAGTTTTGAAAGGCAATTGTGAAATGGCTCACTTCCTGAACTTGGAGCACAAAAAAGCCTACAGCACCTGGTATTCCCAGGTGGTCTCCCATCCAGGTACTAACTAGGCCCGACACTGCTTAGCTTCCGAGATCAGACGAGATCGGGCGCATTCAGTGTGGTGTGGCCGTAGGCTCTGGGCCTAGTGAGTTTTGTACTTTTAAGCATCTAGTCGGCTAGACCTTGCAGTTTTAAAAGGCAATTGAGAAAGGGCTCACTTCCTGAACTTGGAGCACAAAAAAGCCTACAGCACCTGGTATTCCCAGGCGGTCTCCCATCCAGGTACTAACTAGGCCTGACACTGCTTAACTTCCGAGATCAGTCGAGATCGGGTGCATTCAGTGTGGTGTGGCCGTAGGCTCTAGGAATGCTAAGAATATTACTCTTATGCATTTGCATTTAGTAAGCTAAGCCATGCAGCCACTTGCAACATGATACCACGCTCATCGCTCGATCAGGCTCGATCAGGCGAGATATATAAGACTGGTGGGCCCATTCAGGACTCCTATGTCTGGTAGGATAACTTTAATTCATCCATCCTGTGTCTGTTGCAGGGAGGTGGAGAGAACAATCAACACAATAATGGTTTTCTTTCATGCCTCTTGAAGGACTCAATATTCTCTGTACTGCATTACATGTGAAAGTTGATTTATTACCCATGAACACACTACCTGTATGCTAATTCTATGTAAAAAGGTAGCTCCAGCCCTCATGATGTTGTCCAACATTTCCGCTATAAAACGGGATACAATTATTTTGGAAACATACCAAATTTGAAAAATAATTGAGAAGTTGCGCAATTACTAATCATGGAGCACAAAAAAAGCCTACAGCACCTGGTATTCCCAGGCAGTCTCCCATCCAGGTACTAACTAGGCCCGACCCTGCTTAGCTTCCGAGATCGGGCGCATTCAGTGTGGTGTGGCCGTAGGCTCTGGGCCTAGTGAGTTTGTACTTTTAAGCATCTAGTCGGCTAGACCTTGCAGTTTTGAAAGGCAATTGTGAAATGGCTCACTTCCTGAACTTGGAGCACAAAAAAGCCTACAGCACCTGGTATTCCCAGGTGGTCTCCCATCCAGGTACTAACTAGGCCCGACACTGCTTAGCTTCCGAGATCAGACGAGATCGGGCGCATTCAGTGTGGTGTGGCCGTAGGCTCTGGGCCTAGTGAGTTTTGTACTTTTAAGCATCTAGTCGGCTAGACCTTGCAGTTTTGAAAGGCAATTGAGAAATGGCTCACTTCCTGAACTTGGAGTACAAAAAAGCCTACAGCACCTGGTATTCCCAGGCGGTCTCCCATCCAGGTACTAACTAGGCCCGACACTGCTTAGCTTCTGAGATCAGACGAGATCAGGCGCATTCAGTGTGGTGTGGCCGTAGGCTCTGGGCCTAGTGAGTGTTGTACTTTTAAGCATCTAGTCGGCTAGACCTTGCAGTTTTAAAAGGCAATTGAGAAAGGGCTCACTTCCTGAACTTGGAGCACAAAAAAGCCTACAGCACCTGGTATTCCCAGGCGGTCTCCCATCCAGGTACTAACTAGGCCTGACACTGCTTAACTTCCGAGATCAGACGAGATCGGGTGCATTCAGTGTGGTGTGGCCGTAGGCTCTAGGAATGCTAAGAATATTACTCTTATGCATTTGCATTTAGTAAGCTAAGCCATGCAGCCACTTGCAACATGATACCACGCTCATCGCTCGATCAGGCTCGATCAGGCGAGATATATAAGACTGGTGGGCCCATTCAGGACTCCTATGTCTGGTAGGATAACTTTAATTCATCCATCCTGTGTCTGTTGCAGGGAGGTGGAGAGAACAATCAACACAATAATGGTTTTCTTTCATGCCTCTTGAAGGACTCAATATTCTCTGTACTGCATTACATGTGAAAGTTGATTTATTACCCATGAACACACTACCTGTATGCTAATTCTATGTAAAAAGGTAGCTCCAGCCCTCATGATGTTGTCCAACATTTCCGCTATAAAACGGGATACAATTATTTTGGAAACATACCAAATTTGAAAAATAATTGAGAAGTTGCGCAATTACTAATCATGGAGCACAAAAAAAGCCTACAGCACCTGGTATTCCCAGGCAGTCTCCCATCCAGGTACTAACTAGGCCCGACCCTGCTTAGCTTCCGAGATCGGGCGCATTCAGTGTGGTGTGGCCGTAGGCTCTGGGCCTAGTGAGTTTGTACTTTTAAGCATCTAGTCGGCTAGACCTTGCAGTTTTGAAAGGCAATTGTGAAATGGCTCACTTCCTGAACTTGGAGCACAAAAAAGCCTACAGCACCTGGTATTCCCAGGTGGTCTCCCATCCAGGTACTAACTAGGCCCGACACTGCTTAGCTTCCGAGATCAGACGAATTCAGTGTGGTGTGGCCGTAGGCTCTGGGCCTAGTGAGTTTTGTACTTTTAAGCATCTAGTCGGCTAGACCTTGCAGTTTTGAAAGGCAATTGAGAAATGGCTCACTTCCTGAACTTGGAGTACAAAAAAGCCTACAGCACCTGGTATTCCCAGGCGGTCTCCCATCCAGGTACTAACTAGGCCCGACACTGCTTAGCTTCTGAGATCAGACGAGATCAGGCGCATTCAGTGTGGTGTGGCCGTAGGCTCTGGGCCTAGTGAGTGTTGTACTTTTAAGCATCTAGTCGGCTAGACCTTGCAGTTTTAAAAGGCAATTGAGAAAGGGCTCACTTCCTGAACTTGGAGCACAAAAAAGCCTACAGCACCTGGTATTCCCAGGCGGTCTCCCATCCAGGTACTAACTAGGCCTGACACTGCTTAACTTCCGAGATCAGACGAGATCGGGTGCATTCAGTGTGGTGTGGCCGTAGGCTCTAGGAATGCTAAGAATATTACTCTTATGCATTTGCATTTAGTAAGCTAAGCCATGCAGCCACTTGCAACATGATACCACGCTCATCGCTCGATCAGGCTCGATCAGGCGAGATATATAAGACTGGTGGGCCCATTCAGGACTCCTATGTCTGGTAGGATAACTTTAATTCATCCATCCTGTGTCTGTTGCAGGGAGGTGGAGAGAACAATCAACACAATAATGGTTTTCTTTCATGCCTCTTGAAGGACTCAATATTCTCTGTACTGCATTACATGTGAAAGTCGATTTATTACCCATGAACACACTACCTGTATGCTAATTCTATGTAAAAAGGTAGCTCCAGACCTCATGATGTTGTCCAACATTTCCGCTATAAAACGGGATACAATTATTTTGGAAACATACCAAATTTGAAAAATAATTGAGAAGTTGCGCAATTACTAATCATGGAGCACAAAAAAGCCTACAGCACCTGGTATTCCCAGGCAGTCTCCCATCCAGGTACTATCTAGGCCTGACCCTGCTTAGCTTCCGAGATCGGGCACATTCAGTGTGGTGTGGCCGTAGGCTCTGGGCCTAGTGAGTTTTGTACTTTTAAGCATCTAGTCGGCTAGACCTTGCAGTTTTGAAAGGCAATTGTGAAATGGCTCACTTCCTGAACTTGGAGCACAAAAAAGCCTACAGCACCTGGTATTCCCAGGTGGTCTCCCATCCAGGTACTAACTAGGCCCGACACTGCTTAGCTTCCGAGATCAGACGAGATCGGGCGCAATCAGTGTGGTGTGGCCGTAGGCTCTGGGCCTAGTGAGTTTTGTACTTTTAAGCATCTAGTCAGCTAGACCTTGCAGTTTTGAAAGGCAATTGAGAAATGGCTCACTTCCTGAACTTGGAGCACAAAAAAGCCTACAGCACCTGGTATTCCCAGGCGGTCTCCCATCCAGGTACTAACGAGGCCCGACACTGCTTAGCTTCCGAGATCAGACGAGATCGGGCGCATTCAGTGTGGTGTGGCCGTAGGCTCTGGTTCTTGTGAGTTTTGTACTTTTAAGCATCTAGTCGGCTAGACCTTGCAGTTTTGAAAGGCAATTGAGAAATGGCTCACTTCCTGAACTTGGAGTACAAAAAAGCCTACAGCACCTGGTATTCCCAGGCGGTCTTCCATCCAGGTACTAACTAGGCCCGACACTGCTTAGCTTCTGAGATCAGACGAGATCAGGCACATTCAGTGTGGTGTGGCCGTAGGCTCTGGGCCTAGTGAGTTTTGTACTTTTAAGCATCTAGTCGGCTAGACCTTGCAGTTTTAAAAGGCAATTAAGAAAGGGCTCACTTCCTGAACTTGGAGCACAAAAAAGCCTACAGCACCTGGTATTCCCAGGCGGTCTCCCATCCAGGTACTAACTAGGCCTGACACTGCTTAACTTCCGAGATCAGTCGAGATCGGGTGCATTCAGTGTGGTGTGGCCGTAGGCTCTAGGAATGCTAAGAATATTACTCTTATGCATTTGCATTTAGTAAGCTAAGCCATGCAGCCACTTGCAACATGATACCACGCTCATCGCTCGATCAGGCTCGATCAGGCGAGATATATAAGACTGGTGGGCCCATTCAGGACTCCTATGTCTGGTAGGATAACTTTAATTCATCCATCCTGTGTCTGTTGCAGGGAGGTGGAGAGAACAATCAACACAACAATGGTTTTCTTTCATGCCTCTTGAAGGACTCAATATTCTCTGTACTGCATTACATGTGAAAGTTGATTTATTACCCATGAACACACTACCTGTATGCTAATTCTATGTAAAAAGGTAGCTCCAGCCCTCATGATGTTGTCCAACATTTCCGCTATAAAACGGGATACAATTATTTTGGAAACATACCAAATTTGAAAAATAATTGAGAAGTTGCGCAATTACTAATCATGGAGCACAAAAAAAGCCTACAGCACCTGGTATTCCCAGGCAGTCTCCCATCCAGGTACTAACTAGGCCCGACCCTGCTTAGCTTCCGAGATCGGGCGCATTCAGTGTGGTGTGGCCGTAGGCTCTGGGCCTAGTGAGTTTGTACTTTTAAGCATCTAGTCGGCTAGACCTTGCAGTTTTGAAAGGCAATTGTGAAATGGCTCACTTCCTGAACTTGGAGCACAAAAAAGCCTACAGCACCTGGTATTCCCAGGTGGTCTCCCATCCAGGTACTAACTAGGCCCGACACTGCTTAGCTTCCGAGATCAGACGAGATCGGGCGCATTCAGTGTGGTGTGGCCGTAGGCTCTGGGCCTAGTGAGTTTTGTACTTTTAAGCATCTAGTCGGCTAGACCTTGCAGTTTTGAAAGGCAATTGAGAAATGGCTCACTTCCTGAACTTGGAGTACAAAAAAGCCTACAGCACCTGGTATTCCCAGGCGGTCTCCCATCCAGGTACTAACTAGGCCCGACACTGCTTAGCTTCTGAGATCAGACGAGATCAGGCGCATTCAGTGTGGTGTGGCCGTAGGCTCTGGGCCTAGTGAGTGTTGTACTTTTAAGCATCTAGTCGGCTAGACCTTGCAGTTTTAAAAGGCAATTGAGAAAGGGCTCACTTCCTGAACTTGGAGCACAAAAAAGCCTACAGCACCTGGTATTCCCAGGCGGTCTCCCATCCAGGTACTAACTAGGCCTGACACTGCTTAACTTCCGAGATCAGACGAGATCGGGTGCATTCAGTGTGGTGTGGCCGTAGGCTCTAGGAATGCTAAGAATATTACTCTTATGCATTTGCATTTAGTAAGCTAAGCCATGCAGCCACTTGCAACATGATACCACGCTCATCGCTCGATCAGGCTCGATCAGGCGAGATATATAAGACTGGTGGGCCCATTCAGGACTCCTATGTCTGGTAGGATAACTTTAATTCATCCATCCTGTGTCTGTTGCAGGGAGGTGGAGAGAACAATCAACACAATAATGGTTTTCTTTCATGCCTCTTGAAGGACTCAATATTCTCTGTACTGCATTACATGTGAAAGTCGATTTATTACCCATGAACACACTACCTGTATGCTAATTCTATGTAAAAAGGTAGCTCCAGCCCTCATGATGTTGTCCAACATTTCCGCTATAAAACGGGATACAATTATTTTGGAAACATACCAAATTTGAAAAATAATTGAGAAGTTGCGCAATTACTAATCATGGAGCACAAAAAAGCCTACAGCACCTGGTATTCCCAGGCAGTCTCCCATCCAGGTACTAACTAGGCCTGACCCTGCTTAGCTTCCGAGATCGGGCACATTCAGTGTGGTGTGGCCGTAGGCTCTGGGCCTAGTGAGTTTTGTACTTTTAAGCATCTAGTCGGCTAGACCTTGCAGTTTTGAAAGGCAATTGTGAAATGGCTCACTTCCTGAACTTGGAGCACAAAAAAGCCTACAGCACCTGGTATTCCCAGGTGGTCTCCCATCCAGGTACTAACTAGGCCCGACACTGCTTAGCTTCCGAGATCAGACGAGATCGGGCGCAATCAGTGTGGTGTGGCCGTAGGCTCTGGGCCTAGTGAGTTTTGTACTTTTAAGCATCTAGTCAGCTAGACCTTGCAGTTTTGAAAGGCAATTGAGAAATGGCTCACTTCCTGAACTTGGAGCACAAAAAAGCCTACAGCACCTGGTATTCCCAGGCGGTCTCCCATCCAGGTACTAACGAGGCCCGACACTGCTTAGCTTCCGAGATCAGACAAGATCGGGCGCATTCAGTGTGGTGTGGCCGTAGGCTCTGGTCCTTGTGAGTTTTGTACTTTTAAGCATCTAGTCGGCTAGACCTTGCAGTTTTGAAAGGCAATTGAGAAATGGCTCACTTCCTGAACTTGGAGTACAAAAAAGCCTACAGCACCTGGTATTCCCAGGCGGTCTTCCATCCAGGTACTAACTAGGCCCGACACTGCTTAGCTTCTGAGATCAGACGAGATCAGGCACATTCAGTGTGGTGTGGCCGTAGGCTCTGGGCCTAGTGAGTTTTGTACTTTTAAGCATCTAGTCGGCTAGACCTTGCAGTTTTAAAAGGCAATTGAGAAAGGGCTCACTTCCTGAACTTGGAGCACAAAAAAGCCTACAGCACCTGGTATTCCCAGGCGGTCTCCCATCCAGGTACTAACTAGGCCTGACACTGCTTAACTTCCGAGATCAGTCGAGATCGGGTGCATTCAGTGTGGTGTGGCCGTAGGCTCTAGGAATGCTAAGAATATTACTCTTATGCATTTGCATTTAGTAAGCTAAGCCATGCAGCCACTTGCAACATGATACCACGCTCATCGCTCGATCAGGCTCGATCAGGCGAGATATATAAGACTGGTGGGCCCATTCAGGACTCCTATGTCTGGTAGGATAACTTTAATTCATCCATCCTGTGTCTGTTGCAGGGAGGTGGAGAGAACAATCAACACAATAATGGTTTTCTTTCATGCCTCTTGAAGGACTCAATATTCTCTGTACTGCATTACATGTGAAAGTTGATTTATTACCCATGAACACACTACCTGTATGCTAATTCTATGTAAAAAGGTAGCTCCAGCCCTCATGATGTTGTCCAACATTTCCGCTATAAAACGGGATACAATTATTTTGGAAACATACCAAATTTGAAAAATAATTGAGAAGTTGCGCAATTACTAATCATGGAGCACAAAAAAAGCCTACAGCACCTGGTATTCCCAGGCAGTCTCCCATCCAGGTACTAACTAGGCCCGACCCTGCTTAGCTTCCGAGATCGGGCGCATTCAGTGTGGTGTGGCCGTAGGCTCTGGGCCTAGTGAGTTTGTACTTTTAAGCATCTAGTCGGCTAGACCTTGCAGTTTTGAAAGGCAATTGTGAAATGGCTCACTTCCTGAACTTGGAGCACAAAAAAGCCTACAGCACCTGGTATTCCCAGGTGGTCTCCCATCCAGGTACTAACTAGGCCCGACACTGCTTAGCTTCCGAGATCAGACGAGATCGGGCGCATTCAGTGTGGTGTGGCCGTAGGCTCTGGGCCTAGTGAGTTTTGTACTTTTAAGCATCTAGTCGGCTAGACCTTGCAGTTTTGAAAGGCAATTGAGAAATGGCTCACTTCCTGAACTTGGAGTACAAAAAAGCCTACAGCACCTGGTATTCCCAGGCGGTCTCCCATCCAGGTACTAACTAGGCCCGACACTGCTTAGCTTCTGAGATCAGACGAGATCAGGCGCATTCAGTGTGGTGTGGCCGTAGGCTCTGGGCCTAGTGAGTGTTGTACTTTTAAGCATCTAGTCGGCTAGACCTTGCAGTTTTAAAAGGCAATTGAGAAAGGGCTCACTTCCTGAACTTGGAGCACAAAAAAGCCTACAGCACCTGGTATTCCCAGGCGGTCTCCCATCCAGGTACTAACTAGGCCTGACACTGCTTAACTTCCGAGATCAGACGAGATCGGGTGCATTCAGTGTGGTGTGGCCGTAGGCTCTAGGAATGCTAAGAATATTACTCTTATGCATTTGCATTTAGTAAGCTAAGCCATGCAGCCACTTGCAACATGATACCACGCTCATCGCTCGATCAGGCTCGATCAGGCGAGATATATAAGACTGGTGGGCCCATTCAGGACTCCTATGTCTGGTAGGATAACTTTAATTCATCCATCCTGTGTCTGTTGCAGGGAGGTGGAGAGAACAATCAACACAATAATGGTTTTCTTTCATGCCTCTTGAAGGACTCAATATTCTCTGTACTGCATTACATGTGAAAGTCGATTTATTACCCATGAACACACTACCTGTATGCTAATTCTATGTAAAAAGGTAGCTCCAGACCTCATGATGTTGTCCAACATTTCCGCTATAAAACGGGATACAATTATTTTGGAAACATACCAAATTTGAAAAATAATTGAGAAGTTGCGCAATTACTAATCATGGAGCACAAAAAAGCCTACAGCACCTGGTATTCCCAGGCAGTCTCCCATCCAGGTACTAACTAGGCCTGACCCTGCTTAGCTTCCGAGATCGGGCACATTCAGTGTGGTGTGGCCGTAGGCTCTGGGCCTAGTGAGTTTTGTACTTTTAAGCATCTAGTCGGCTAGACCTTGCAGTTTTGAAAGGCAATTGTGAAATGGCTCACTTCCTGAACTTGGAGCACAAAAAAGCCTACAGCACCTGGTATTCCCAGGTGGTCTCCCATCCAGGTACTAACTAGGCCCGACACTGCTTAGCTTCCGAGATCAGACGAGATCGGGCGCAATCAGTGTGGTGTGGCCGTAGGCTCTGGGCCTAGTGAGTTTTGTACTTTTAAGCATCTAGTCAGCTAGACCTTGCAGTTTTGAAAGGCAATTGAGAAATGGCTCACTTCCTGAACTTGGAGCACAAAAAAGCCTACAGCACCTGGTATTCCCAGGCGGTCTCCCATCCAGGTACTAACGAGGCCCGACACTGCTTAGCTTCCGAGATCAGACGAGATCGGGCGCATTCAGTGTGGTGTGGCCGTAGGCTCTGGTTCTTGTGAGTTTTGTACTTTTAAGCATCTAGTCGGCTAGACCTTGCAGTTTTGAAAGGCAATTGAGAAATGGCTCACTTCCTGAACTTGGAGTACAAAAAAGCCTACAGCACCTGGTATTCCCAGGCGGTCTTCCATCCAGGTACTAACTAGGCCCGACACTGCTTAGCTTCTGAGATCAGACGAGATCAGGCACATTCAGTGTGGTGTGGCCGTAGGCTCTGGGCCTAGTGAGTTTTGTACTTTTAAGCATCTAGTCGGCTAGACCTTGCAGTTTTAAAAGGCAATTGAGAAAGGGCTCACTTCCTGAACTTGGAGCACAAAAAAGCCTACAGCACCTGGTATTCCCAGGCGGTCTCCCATCCAGGTACTAACTAGGCCTGACACTGCTTAACTTCCGAGATCAGTCGAGATCGGGTGCATTCAGTGTGGTGTGGCCGTAGGCTCTAGGAATGCTAAGAATATTACTCTTATGCATTTGCATTTAGTAAGCTAAGCCATGCAGCCACTTGCAACATGATACCACGCTCATCGCTCGATCAGGCTCGATCAGGCGAGATATATAAGACTGGTGGGCCCATTCAGGACTCCTATGTCTGGTAGGATAACTTTAATTCATCCATCCTGTGTCTGTTGCAGGGAGGTGGAGAGAACAATCAACACAATAATGGTTTTCTTTCATGCCTCTTGAAGGACTCAATATTCTCTGTACTGCATTACATGTGAAAGTCGATTTATTACCCATGAACACACTACCTGTATGCTAATTCTATGTAAAAAGGTAGCTCCAGCCCTCATGATGTTGTCCAACATTTCCGCTATAAAACGGGATACAATTATTTTGGAAACATACCAAATTTGAAAAATAATTGAGAAGTTGCGCAATTACTAATCATGGAGCACAAAAAAGCCTACAGCACCTGGTATTCCCAGGCAGTCTCCCATCCAGGTACTAACTAGGCCTGACCCTGCTTAGCTTCCGAGATCGGGCACATTCAGTGTGGTGTGGCCGTAGGCTCTGGGCCTAGTGAGTTTTGTACTTTTAAGCATCTAGTCGGCTAGACCTTGCAGTTTTGAAAGGCAATTGTGAAATGGCTCACTTCCTGAACTTGGAGCACAAAAAAGCCTACAGCACCTGGTATTCCCAGGTGGTCTCCCATCCAGGTACTAACTAGGCCCGACACTGCTTAGCTTCCGAGATCAGACGAGATCGGGCGCAATCAGTGTGGTGTGGCCGTAGGCTCTGGGCCTAGTGAGTTTTGTACTTTTAAGCATCTAGTCAGCTAGACCTTGCAGTTTTGAAAGGCAATTGAGAAATGGCTCACTTCCTGAACTTGGAGCACAAAAAAGCCTACAGCACCTGGTATTCCCAGGCGGTCTCCCATCCAGGTACTAACGAGGCCCGACACTGCTTAGCTTCCGAGATCAGACGAGATCGGGCGCATTCAGTGTGGTGTGGCCGTAGGCTCTGGTCCTTGTGAGTTTTGTACTTTTAAGCATCTAGTCGGCTAGACCTTGCAGTTTTGAAAGGCAATTGAGAAATGGCTCACTTCCTGAACTTGGAGTACAAAAAAGCCTACAGCACCTGGTATTCCCAGGCGGTTTTCCATCCAGGTACTAACTAGGCCCGACACTGCTTAGCTTCTGAGATCAGACGAGATCAGGCACATTCAGTGTGGTGTGGCCGTAGGCTCTGGGCCTAGTGAGTTTTGTACTTTTAAGCATCTAGTCGGCTAGACCTTGCAGTTTTAAAAGGCAATTGAGAAAGGGCTCACTTCCTGAACTTGGAGCACAAAAAAGCCTACAGCACCTGGTATTCCCAGGCGGTCTCCCATCCAGGTACTAACTAGGCCTGACACTGCTTAACTTCCGAGATCAGTCGAGATCGGGTGCATTCAGTGTGGTGTGGCCGTAGGCTCTAGGAATGCTAAGAATATTACTCTTATGCATTTGCATTTAGTAAGCTAAGCCATGCAGCCACTTGCAACATGATACCACGCTCATCGCTCGATCAGGCTCGATCAGGCGAGATATATAAGACTGGTGGGCCCATTCAGGACTCCTATGTCTGGTAGGATAACTTTAATTCATCCATCCTGTGTCTGTTGCAGGGAGGTGGAGAGAACAATCAACACAATAATGGTTTTCTTTCATGCCTCTTGAAGGACTCAATATTCTCTGTACTGCATTACATGTGAAAGTTGATTTATTACCCATGAACACACTACCTGTATGCTAATTCTATGTAAAAAGGTAGCTCCAGCCCTCATGATGTTGTCCAACATTTCCGCTATAAAACGGGATACAATTATTTTGGAAACATACCAAATTTGAAAAATAATTGAGAAGTTGCGCAATTACTAATCATGGAGCACAAAAAAAGCCTACAGCACCTGGTATTCCCAGGCAGTCTCCCATCCAGGTACTAACTAGGCCCGACCCTGCTTAGCTTCCGAGATCGGGCGCATTCAGTGTGGTGTGGCCGTAGGCTCTGGGCCTAGTGAGTTTGTACTTTTAAGCATCTAGTCGGCTAGACCTTGCAGTTTTGAAAGGCAATTGTGAAATGGCTCACTTCCTGAACTTGGAGCACAAAAAAGCCTACAGCACCTGGTATTCCCAGGTGGTCTCCCATCCAGGTACTAACTAGGCCCGACACTGCTTAGCTTCTGAGATCAGACGAGATCTGGCGCATTCAGTGTGGTGTGGCCGTAGGCTCTGGGCCTAGTGAGTTTTGTACTTTTAAGCATCTAGTCGGCTAGACCTTGCAGTTTTAAAAGGCAATTGAGAAAGGGCTCACTTCCTGAACTTGGAGCACAAAAAAGCCTACAGCACCTGGTATTCCCAGGCGGTCTCCCATCCAGGTACTAACTAGGCCTGACACTGCTTAACTTCCGAGATCAGACGAGATTGGGTGCATTCAGTGTGGTGTGGCCGTAGGCTCTAGGAATGCTAAGAATATTACTCTTATGCATTTGGATTTAGTAAGCTAAGCCATGCAGCCACTTGCAACATGATACCACGCTCATCGCTCGATCAGGCGAGATATATAAGACTGGTGGGCCCATTCAGGACTCCTATGTCTGGTAGGATAACTTTAATTCATCCATCCTGTGTCTGTTGCAGGGAGGTGGAGAGAACAATCAACACAATAATGGTTTTCTTTCATGCCTCTTGAAGGACTCAATATTCTCTGTACTGCATTACATGTGAAAGTTGATTTATTACCCATGAACACACTACCTGTATGCTAATTCTATGTAAAAAGGTAGCTCCAGCCCTCATGATGTTGTCCAACATTTCCGCTATAAAACGGGATACAATTATTTTGGAAACATACCAAATTTGAAAAATAATTGAGAAGTTGCGCAATTACTAATCATGGAGCACAAAAAAAGCCTACAGCACCTGGTATTCCCAGGCAGTCTCCCATCCAGGTACTAACTAGGCCCGACCCTGCTTAGCTTCCGAGATCGGGCGCATTCAGTGTGGTGTGGCCGTAGGCTCTGGGCCTAGTGAGTTTGTACTTTTAAGCATCTAGTCGGCTAGACCTTGCAGTTTTGAAAGGCAATTGTGAAATGGCTCACTTCCTGAACTTGGAGCACAAAAAAGCCTACAGCACCTGGTATTCCCAGGTGGTCTCCCATCCAGGTACTAACTAGGCCCGACACTGCTTAGCTTCCGAGATCAGACGAGATCGGGCGCATTCAGTGTGGTGTGGCCGTAGGCTCTGGGCCTAGTGAGTTTTGTACTTTTAAGCATCTAGTCGGCTAGACCTTGCAGTTTTGAAAGGCAATTGAGAAATGGCTCACTTCCTGAACTTGGAGTACAAAAAAGCCTACAGCACCTGGTATTCCCAGGCGGTCTCCCATCCAGGTACTAACTAGGCCCGACACTGCTTAGCTTCTGAGATCAGACGAGATCAGGCGCATTCAGTGTGGTGTGGCCGTAGGCTCTGGGCCTAGTGAGTGTTGTACTTTTAAGCATCTAGTCGGCTAGACCTTGCAGTTTTAAAAGGCAATTGAGAAAGGGCTCACTTCCTGAACTTGGAGCACAAAAAAGCCTACAGCACCTGGTATTCCCAGGCGGTCTCCCATCCAGGTACTAACTAGGCCTGACACTGCTTAACTTCCGAGATCAGACGAGATCGGGTGCATTCAGTGTGGTGTGGCCGTAGGCTCTAGGAATGCTAAGAATATTACTCTTATGCATTTGCATTTAGTAAGCTAAGCCATGCAGCCACTTGCAACATGATACCACGCTCATCGCTCGATCAGGCTCGATCAGGCGAGATATATAAGACTGGTGGGCCCATTCAGGACTCCTATGTCTGGTAGGATAACTTTAATTCATCCATCCTGTGTCTGTTGCAGGGAGGTGGAGAGAACAATCAACACAATAATGGTTTTCTTTCATGCCTCTTGAAGGACTCAATATTCTCTGTACTGCATTACATGTGAAAGTCGATTTATTACCCATGAACACACTACCTGTATGCTAATTCTATGTAAAAAGGTAGCTCCAGACCTCATGATGTTGTCCAACATTTCCGCTATAAAACGGGATACAATTATTTTGGAAACATACCAAATTTGAAAAATAATTGAGAAGTTGCGCAATTACTAATCATGGAGCACAAAAAAGCCTACAGCACCTGGTATTCCCAGGCAGTCTCCCATCCAGGTACTAACTAGGCCTGACCCTGCTTAGCTTCCGAGATCGGGCACATTCAGTGTGGTGTGGCCGTAGGCTCTGGGCCTAGTGAGTTTTGTACTTTTAAGCATCTAGTCGGCTAGACCTTGCAGTTTTGAAAGGCAATTGTGAAATGGCTCACTTCCTGAACTTGGAGCACAAAAAAGCCTACAGCACCTGGTATTCCCAGGTGGTCTCCCATCCAGGTACTAACTAGGCCCGACACTGCTTAGCTTCCGAGATCAGACGAGATCGGGCGCAATCAGTGTGGTGTGGCCGTAGGCTCTGGGCCTAGTGAGTTTTGTACTTTTAAGCATCTAGTCAGCTAGACCTTGCAGTTTTGAAAGGCAATTGAGAAATGGCTCACTTCCTGAACTTGGAGCACAAAAAAGCCTACAGCACCTGGTATTCCCAGGCGGTCTCCCATCCAGGTACTAACGAGGCCCGACACTGCTTAGCTTCCGAGATCAGACGAGATCGGGCGCATTCAGTGTGGTGTGGCCGTAGGCTCTGGTTCTTGTGAGTTTTGTACTTTTAAGCATCTAGTCGGCTAGACCTTGCAGTTTTGAAAGGCAATTGAGAAATGGCTCACTTCCTGAACTTGGAGTACAAAAAAGCCTACAGCACCTGGTATTCCCAGGCGGTCTTCCATCCAGGTACTAACTAGGCCCGACACTGCTTAGCTTCTGAGATCAGACGAGATCAGGCACATTCAGTGTGGTGTGGCCCTAGGCTCTGGGCCTAGTGAGTTTTGTACTTTTAAGCATCTAGTCGGCTAGACCTTGCAGTTTTAAAAGGCAATTGAGAAAGGGCTCACTTCCTGAACTTGGAGCACAAAAAAGCCTACAGCACCTGGTATTCCCAGGCGGTCTCCCATCCAGGTACTAACTAGGCCTGACACTGCTTAACTTCCGAGATCAGTCGAGATCGGGTGCATTCAGTGTGGTGTGGCCGTAGGCTCTAGGAATGCTAAGAATATTACTCTTATGCATTTGCATTTAGTAAGCTAAGCCATGCAGCCACTTGCAACATGATACCACGCTCATCGCTCGATCAGGCTCGATCAGGCGAGATATATAAGACTGGTGGGCCCATTCAGGACTCCTATGTCTGGTAGGATAACTTTAATTCATCCATCCTGTGTCTGTTGCAGGGAGGTGGAGAGAACAATCAACACAATAATGGTTTTCTTTCATGCCTCTTGAAGGACTCAATATTCTCTGTACTGCATTACATGTGAAAGTCGATTTATTACCCATGAACACACTACCTGTATGCTAATTCTATGTAAAAAGGTAGCTCCAGCCCTCATGATGTTGTCCAACATTTCCGCTATAAAACGGGATACAATTATTTTGGAAACATACCAAATTTGAAAAATAATTGAGAAGTTGCGCAATTACTAATCATGGAGCACAAAAAAGCCTACAGCACCTGGTATTCCCAGGCAGTCTCCCATCCAGGTACTAACTAGGCCTGACCCTGCTTAGCTTCCGAGATCGGGCACATTCAGTGTGGTGTGGCCGTAGGCTCTGGGCCTAGTGAGTTTTGTACTTTTAAGCATCTAGTCGGCTAGACCTTGCAGTTTTGAAAGGCAATTGTGAAATGGCTCACTTCCTGAACTTGGAGCACAAAAAAGCCTACAGCACCTGGTATTCCCAGGTGGTCTCCCATCCAGGTACTAACTAGGCCCGACACTGCTTAGCTTCCGAGATCAGACGAGATCGGGCGCAATCAGTGTGGTGTGGCCGTAGGCTCTGGGCCTAGTGAGTTTTGTACTTTTAAGCATCTAGTCAGCTAGACCTTGCAGTTTTGAAAGGCAATTGAGAAATGGCTCACTTCCTGAACTTGGAGCACAAAAAAGCCTACAGCACCTGGTATTCCCAGGCGGTCTCCCATCCAGGTACTAACGAGGCCCGACACTGCTTAGCTTCCGAGATCAGACGAGATCGGGCGCATTCAGTGTGGTGTGGCCGTAGGCTCTGGTCCTTGTGAGTTTTGTACTTTTAAGCATCTAGTCGGCTAGACCTTGCAGTTTTGAAAGGCAATTGAGAAATGGCTCACTTCCTGAACTTGGAGTACAAAAAAGCCTACAGCACCTGGTATTCCCAGGCGGTCTTCCATCCAGGTACTAACTAGGCCCGACACTGCTTAGCTTCTGAGATCAGACGAGATCAGGCACATTCAGTGTGGTGTGGCCGTAGGCTCTGGGCCTAGTGAGTTTTGTACTTTTAAGCATCTAGTCGGCTAGACCTTGCAGTTTTAAAAGGCAATTGAGAAAGGGCTCACTTCCTGAACTTGGAGCACAAAAAAGCCTACAGCACCTGGTATTCCCAGGCGGTCTCCCATCCAGGTACTAACTAGGCCTGACACTGCTTAACTTCCGAGATCAGTCGAGATCGGGTGCATTCAGTGTGGTGTGGCCGTAGGCTCTAGGAATGCTAAGAATATTACTCTTATGCATTTGCATTTAGTAAGCTAAGCCATGCAGCCACTTGCAACATGATACCACGCTCATCGCTCGATCAGGCTCGATCAGGCGAGATATATAAGACTGGTGGGCCCATTCAGGACTCCTATGTCTGGTAGGATAACTTTAATTCATCCATCCTGTGTCTGTTGCAGGGAGGTGGAGAGAACAATCAACACAATAATGGTTTTCTTTCATGCCTCTTGAAGGACTCAATATTCTCTGTACTGCATTACATGTGAAAGTTGATTTATTACCCATGAACACACTACCTGTATGCTAATTCTATGTAAAAAGGTAGCTCCAGCCCTCATGATGTTGTCCAACATTTCCGCTATAAAACGGGATACAATTATTTTGGAAACATACCAAATTTGAAAAATAATTGAGAAGTTGCGCAATTACTAATCATGGAGCACAAAAAAAGCCTACAGCACCTGGTATTCCCAGGCAGTCTCCCATCCAGGTACTAACTAGGCCCGACCCTGCTTAGCTTCCGAGATCGGGCGCATTCAGTGTGGTGTGGCCGTAGGCTCTGGGCCTAGTGAGTTTGTACTTTTAAGCATCTAGTCGGCTAGACCTTGCAGTTTTGAAAGGCAATTGTGAAATGGCTCACTTCCTGAACTTGGAGCACAAAAAAGCCTACAGCACCTGGTATTCCCAGGTGGTCTCCCATCCAGGTACTAACTAGGCCCGACACTGCTTAGCTTCCGAGATCAGACGAGATCGGGCGCATTCAGTGTGGTGTGGCCGTAGGCTCTGGGCCTAGTGAGTTTTGTACTTTTAAGCATCTAGTCGGCTAGACCTTGCAGTTTTGAAAGGCAATTGAGAAATGGCTCACTTCCTGAACTTGGAGTACAAAAAAGCCTACAGCACCTGGTATTCCCAGGCGGTCTCCCATCCAGGTACTAACTAGGCCCGACACTGCTTAGCTTCTGAGATCAGACGAGATCAGGCGCATTCAGTGTGGTGTGGCCGTAGGCTCTGGGCCTAGTGAGTGTTGTACTTTTAAGCATCTAGTCGGCTAGACCTTGCAGTTTTAAAAGGCAATTGAGAAAGGGCTCACTTCCTGAACTTGGAGCACAAAAAAGCCTACAGCACCTGGTATTCCAAGGCGGTCTCCCATCCAGGTACTAACTAGGCCTGACACTGCTTAACTTCCGAGATCAGACGAGATCGGGTGCATTCAGTGTGGTGTGGCCGTAGGCTCTAGGAATGCTAAGAATATTACTCTTATGCATTTGCATTTAGTAAGCTAAGCCATGCAGCCACTTGCAACATGATACCACGCTCATCGCTCGATCAGGCTCGATCAGGCGAGATATATAAGACTGGTGGGCCCATTCAGGACTCCTATGTCTGGTAGGATAACTTTAATTCATCCATCCTGTGTCTGTTGCAGGGAGGTGGAGAGAACAATCAACACAATAATGGTTTTCTTTCATGCCTCTTGAAGGACTCAATATTCTCTGTACTGCATTACATGTGAAAGTCGATTTATTACCCATGAACACACTACCTGTATGCTAATTCTATGTAAAAAGGTAGCTCCAGCCCTCATGATGTTGTCCAACATTTCCGCTATAAAACGGGATACAATTATTTTGGAAACCTACCAAATTTGAAAAATAATTGAGAAGTTGCGCAATTACTAATCATGGAGCACAAAAAAGCCTACAGCACCTGGTATTCCCAGGCAGTCTCCCATCCAGGTACTAACTAGGCCTGACCCTGCTTAGCTTCCGAGATCGGGCACATTCAGTGTGGTGTGGCCATAGGCTCTGGGCCTAGTGAGTTTTGTACTTTTAAGCATCTAGTCGGCTAGACCTTTCAGTTTTGAAAGGCAATTGTGAAATGGCTCACTTCCTGAACTTGGAGCACAAAAAAGCCTACAGCACCTGGTATTCCCAGGTGGTCTCCCATCCAGGTACTAACTAGGCCCGACACTGCTTAGCTTCCGAGATCAGACGAGATCGGGCGCAATCAGTGTGGTGTGGCCGTAGGCTCTGGGCCTAGTGAGTTTTGTACTTTTAAGCATCTAGTCGGCTAGACCTTGCAGTTTTGAAAGGCAATTGAGAAATGGCTCACTTCCTGAACTTGGAGTACAAAAAAGCCTACAGCACCTGGTATTCCCAGGCGGTCTTCCATCCAGGTACTAACTAGGCCCGACACTGCTTAGCTTCTGAGATCAGACGAGATCAGGCACATTCAGTGTGGTGTGGCCGTAGGCTCTGGGCCTAGTGAGTTTTGTACTTTTAAGCATCTAGTCGGCTAGACCTTGCAGTTTTAAAAGGCAATTGAGAAAGGGCTCACTTCCTGAACTTGGAGCACAAAAAAGCCTACAGCACCTGGTATTCCCAGGCGGTCTCCCATCCAGGTACTAACTAGGCCTGACACTGCTTAACTTCCGAGATCAGTCGAGATCGGGTGCATTCAGTGTGGTGTGGCCGTAGGCTCTAGGAATGCTAAGAATATTACTCTTATGCATTTGCATTTAGTAAGCTAAGCCATGCAGCCACTTGCAACATGATACCACGCTCATCGCTCGATCAGGCTCGATCAGGCGAGATATATAAGACTGGTGGGCCCATTCAGGACTCCTATGTCTGGTAGGATAACTTTAATTCATCCATCCTGTGTCTGTTGCAGGGAGGTGGAGAGAACAATCAACACAATAATGGTTTTCTTTCATGCCTCTTGAAGGACTCAATATTCTCTGTACTGCATTACATGTGAAAGTTGATTTATTACCCATGAACACACTACCTGTATGCTAATTCTATGTAAAAAGGTAGCTCCAGCCCTCATGATGTTGTCCAACATTTCCGCTATAAAACGGGATACAATTATTTTGGAAACATACCAAATTTGAAAAATAATTGAGAAGTTGCGCAATTACTAATCATGGAGCACAAAAAAAGCCTACAGCACCTGGTATTCCCAGGCAGTCTCCCATCCAGGTACTAACTAGGCCCGACCCTGCTTAGCTTCCGAGATCGGGCGCATTATTCAGTGTGGTGTGGCCGTAGGCTCTGGGCCTAGTGAGTTTGTACTTTTAAGCATCTAGTCGGCTAGACCTTGCAGTTTTGAAAGGCAATTGTGAAATGGCTCACTTCCTGAACTTGGAGCACAAAAAAGCCTACAGCACCTGGTATTCCCAGGTGGTCTCCCATCCAGGTACTAACTAGGCCCGACACTGCTTAGCTTCCGAGATCAGACGAGATCGGGCGCATTCAGTGTGGTGTGGCCGTAGGCTCTGGGCCTAGTGAGTTTTGTACTTTTAAGCATCTAGTCGGCTAGACCTTGCAGTTTTGAAAGGCAATTGAGAAATGGCTCACTTCCTGAACTTGGAGTACAAAAAAGCCTACAGCACCTGGTATTCCCAGGCGGTCTCCCATCCAGGTACTAACTAGGCCCGACACTGCTTAGCTTCTGAGATCAGACGAGATCAGGCGCATTCAGTGTGGTGTGGCCGTAGGCTCTGGGCCTAGTGAGTGTTGTACTTTTAAGCATCTAGTCGGCTAGACCTTGCAGTTTTAAAAGGCAATTGAGAAAGGGCTCACTTCCTGAACTTGGAGCACAAAAAAGCCTACAGCACCTGGTATTCCCAGGCGGTCTCCCATCCAGGTACTAACTAGGCCTGACACTGCTTAACTTCCGAGATCAGACGAGATCGGGTGCATTCAGTGTGGTGTGGCCGTAGGTTCTAGGAATGCTAAGAATATTACTCTTATGCATTTGCATTTAGTAAGCTAAGCCATGCAGCCACTTGCAACATGATACCACGCTCATCGCTCGATCAGGCGAGATATATAAGACTGGTGGGCCCATTCAGGACTCCTATGTCTGGTAGGATAACTTTAATTCATCCATCCTGTGTCTGTTGCAGGGAGGTGGAGAGAACAATCAACACAATAATGGTTTTCTTTCATGCCTCTTGAAGGACTCAATATTCTCTGTACTGCATTACATGTGAAAGTCGATTTATTACCCATGAACACACTACCTGTATGCTAATTCTATGTAAAAAGGTAGCTCCAGCCCTCATGATGTTGTCCAACATTTCCGCTATAAAACGGGATACAATTATTTTGGAAACATACCAAATTTGAAAAATAATTGAGAAGTTGCGCAATTACTAATCATGGAGCACAAAAAAGCCTACAGCACCTGGTATTCCCAGGCAGTCTCCCATCCAGGTACTAACTAGGCCTGACCCTGCTTAGCTTCCGAGATCGGGCACATTCAGTGTGGTGTGGCCGTAGGCTCTGGGCCTAGTGAGTTTTGTACTTTTAAGCATCTAGTCGGCTAGACCTTGCAGTTTTGAAAGGCAATTGTGAAATGGCTCACTTCCTGAACTTGGAGCACAAAAAAGCCTACAGCACCTGGTATTCCCAGGTGGTCTCCCATCCAGGTACTAACTAGGCCCGACACTGCTTAGCTTCCGAGATCAGACGAGATCGGGCGCAATCAGTGTGGTGTGGCCGTAGGCTCTGGGCCTAGTGAGTTTTGTACTTTTAAGCATCTAGTCAGCTAGACCTTGCAGTTTTGAAAGGCAATTGAGAAATGGCTCACTTCCTGAACTTGGAGCACAAAAAAGCCTACAGCACCTGGTATTCCCAGGCGGTCTCCCATCCAGGTACTAACGAGGCCCGACACTGCTTAGCTTCCGAGATCAGACGAGATCGGGCGCATTCAGTGTGGTGTGGCCGTAGGCTCTGGTCCTTGTGAGTTTTGTACTTTTAAGCATCTAGTCGGCTAGACCTTGCAGTTTTGAAAGGCAATTGAGAAATGGCTCACTTCCTGAACTTGGAGTACAAAAAAGCCTACAGCACCTGGTATTCCCAGGCGGTCTTCCATCCAGGTACTAACTAGGCCCGACACTGCTTAGCTTCTGAGATCAGACGAGATCAGGCACATTCAGTGTGGTGTGGCCGTAGGCTCTGGGCCTAGTGAGTTTTGTACTTTTAAGCATCTAGTCGGCTAGACCTTGCAGTTTTAAAAGGCAATTGAGAAAGGGCTCACTTCCTGAACTTGGAGCACAAAAAAGCCTACAGCACCTGGTATTCCCAGGCGGTCTCCCATCCAGGTACTAACTAGGCCTGACACTGCTTAACTTCCGAGATCAGTCGAGATCGGGTGCATTCAGTGTGGTGTGGCCGTAGGCTCTAGGAATGCTAAGAATATTACTCTTATGCATTTGCATTTAGTAAGCTAAGCCATGCAGCCACTTGCAACATGATACCACGCTCATCGCTCGATCAGGCTCGATCAGGCGAGATATATAAGACTGGTGGGCCCATTCAGGACTCCTATGTCTGGTAGGATAACTTTAATTCATCCATCCTGTGTCTGTTGCAGGGAGGTGGAGAGAACAATCAACACAATAATGGTTTTCTTTCATGCCTCTTGAAGGACTCAATATTCTCTGTACTGCATTACATGTGAAAGTTGATTTATTACCCATGAACACACTACCTGTATGCTAATTCTATGTAAAAAGGTAGCTCCAGCCCTCATGATGTTGTCCAACATTTCCGCTATAAAACGGGATACAATTATTTTGGAAACATACCAAATTTGAAAAATAATTGAGAAGTTGCGCAATTACTAATCATGGAGCACAAAAAAATCCTACAGCACCTGGTATTCCCAGGCAGTCTCCCATCCAGGTACTAACTAGGCCCGACCCTGCTTAGCTTCCGAGATCGGGCGCATTCAGTGTGGTGTGGCCGTAGGCTCTGGGTCTAGTGAGTTTGTACTTTTAAGCATCTAGTCGGCTAGACCTTGCAGTTTTGAAAGGCAATTGTGAAATGGCTCACTTCCTGAACTTGGAGCACAAAAAAGCCTACAGCACCTGGTATTCCCAGGTGGTCTCCCATCCAGGTACTAACTAGGCCCGACACTACTTAGCTTCCGAGATCAGACGAGATCGGGCGCATTCAGTGTGGTGTGGCCGTAGGCTCTGGGCCTAGTGAGTTTTGTACTTTTAAGCATCTAGTCGGCTAGACCTTGCAGTTTTGAAAGGCAATTGAGAAATGGCTCACTTCCTGAACTTGGAGTACAAAAAAGCCTACAGCACCTGGTATTCCCAGGCGGTCTCCCATCCAGGTACTAACTAGGCCCGACACTGCTTAGCTTCTGAGATCAGACGAGATCAGGCGCATTCAGTGTGGTGTGGCCGTAGGCTCTGGGCCTAGTGAGTGTTGTACTTTTAAGCATCTAGTCGGCTAGACCTTGCAGTTTTAAAAGGCAATTGAGAAAGGGCTCACTTCCTGAACTTGGAGCACAAAAAAGCCTACAGCACCTGGTATTCCCAGGCGGTCTCCCATCCAGGTACTAACTAGGCCTGACACTGCTTAACTTCCGAGATCAGACGAGATCGGGTGCATTCAGTGTGGTGTGGCCGTAGGCTCTAGGAATGCTAAGAATATTACTCTTATGCATTTGCATTTAGTAAGCTAAGCCATGCAGCCACTTGCAACATGATACCACGCTCATCGCTCGATCAGGCTCGATCAGGCGAGATATATAAGACTGGTGGGCCCATTCAGGACTCCTATGTCTGGTAGGATAACTTTAATTCATCCATCCTGTGTCTGTTGCAGGGAGGTGGAGAGAACAATCAACACAATAATGGTTTTCTTTCATGCCTCTTGAAGGACTCAATATTCTCTGTACTGCATTACATGTGAAAGTCGATTTATTACCCATGAACACACTACCTGTATGCTAATTCTATGTAAAAAGGTAGCTCCAGACCTCATGATGTTGTCCAACATTTCCGCTATAAAACGGGATACAATTATTTTGGAAACATACCAAATTTGAAAAATAATTGAGAAGTTGCGCAATTACTAATCATGGAGCACAAAAAAGCCTACAGCACCTGGTATTCCCAGGCAGTCTCCCATCCAGGTACTATCTAGGCCTGACCCTGCTTAGCTTCCGAGATCGGGCACATTCAGTGTGGTGTGGCCGTAGGCTCTGGGCCTAGTGAGTTTTGTACTTTTAAGCATCTAGTCGGCTAGACCTTGCAGTTTTGAAAGGCAATTGTGAAATGGCTCACTTCCTGAACTTGGAGCACAAAAAAGCCTACAGCACCTGGTATTCCCAGGTGGTCTCTCATCCAGGTACTAACTAGGCCCGACACTGCTTAGCTTCCGAGATCAGACGAGATCGGGCGCAATCAGTGTGGTGTGGCCGTAGGCTCTGGGCCTAGTGAGTTTTGTACTTTTAAGCATCTAGTCAGCTAGACCTTGCAGTTTTGAAAGGCAATTGAGAAATGGCTCACTTCCTGAACTTGGAGCACAAAAAAGCCTACAGCACCTGGTATTCCCAGGCGGTCTCCCATCCAGGTACTAACGAGGCCCGACACTGCTTAGCTTCCGAGATCAGGCGCATTCAGTGTGGTGTGGCCGTAGGCTCTGGTTCTTGTGAGTTTTGTACTTTTAAGCATCTAGTCGGCTAGACCTTGCAGTTTTGAAAGGCAATTGAGAAATGGCTCACTTCCTGAACTTGGAGTACAAAAAAGCCTACAGCACCTGGTATTCCCAGGCGGTCTTCCATCCAGGTACTAACTAGGCCCGACACTGCTTAGCTTCTGAGATCAGACGAGATCAGGCACATTCAGTGTGGTGTGGCCGTAGGCTCTGGGCCTAGTGAGTTTTGTACTTTTAAGCATCTAGTCGGCTAGACCTTGCAGTTTTAAAAGGCAATTGAGAAAGGGCTCACTTCCTGAACTTGGAGCACAAAAAAGCCTACAGCACCTGGTATTCCCAGGCGGTCTCCCATCCAGGTACTAACTAGGCCTGACACTGCTTAACTTCCGAGATCAGTCGAGATCGGGTGCATTCAGTGTGGTGTGGCCGTAGGCTCTAGGAATGCTAAGAATATTACTCTTATGCATTTGCATTTAGTAAGCTAAGCCATGCAGCCACTTGCAACATGATACCACGCTCATCGCTCGATCAGGCTCGATCAGGCGAGATATATAAGACTGGTGGGCCCATTCAGGACTCCTATGTCTGGTAGGATAACTTTAATTCATCCATCCTGTGTCTGTTGCAGGGAGGTGGAGAGAACAATCAACACAACAATGGTTTTCTTTCATGCCTCTTGAAGGACTCAATATTCTCTGTACTGCATTACATGTGAAAGTTGATTTATTACCCATGAACACACTACCTGTATGCTAATTCTATGTAAAAAGGTAGCTCCAGCCCTCATGATGTTGTCCAACATTTCCGCTATAAAACGGGATACAATTATTTTGGAAACATACCAAATTTGAAAAATAATTGAGAAGTTGCGCAATTACTAATCATGGAGCACAAAAAAAGCCTACAGCACCTGGTATTCCCAGGCAGTCTCCCATCCAGGTACTAACTAGGCCCGACCCTGCTTAGCTTCCGAGATCGGGCGCATTCAGTGTGGTGTGGCCGTAGGCTCTGGGCCTAGTGAGTTTGTACTTTTAAGCATCTAGTCGGCTAGACCTTGCAGTTTTGAAAGGCAATTGTGAAATGGCTCACTTCCTGAACTTGGAGCACAAAAAAGCCTACAGCACCTGGTATTCCCAGGTGGTCTCCCATCCAGGTACTAACTAGGCCCCACACTGCTTAGCTTCCGAGATCAGACGAGATCGGGCGCATTCAGTGTGGTGTGGCCGTAGGCTCTGGGCCTAGTGAGTTTTGTACTTTTAAGCATCTAGTCGGCTAGACCTTGCAGTTTTGAAAGGCAATTGAGAAATGGCTCACTTCCTGAACTTGGAGTACAAAAAAGCCTACAGCACCTGGTATTCCCAGGCGGTCTCCCATCCAGGTACTAACTAGGCCCGACACTGCTTAGCTTCTGAGATCAGACGAGATCAGGCGCATTCAGTGTGGTGTGGCCGTAGGCTCTGGGCCTAGTGAGTGTTGTACTTTTAAGCATCTAGTCGGCTAGACCTTGCAGTTTTAAAAGGCAATTGAGAAAGGGCTCACTTCCTGAACTTGGAGCACAAAAAAGCCTACAGCACCTGGTATTCCCAGGCGGTCTCCCATCCAGGTACTAACTAGGCCTGACACTGCTTAACTTCCGAGATCAGACGAGATCGGGTGCATTCAGTGTGGTGTGGCCGTAGGCTCTAGGAATGCTAAGAATATTACTCTTATGCATTTGCATTTAGTAAGCTAAGCCATGCAGCCACTTGCAACATGATACCACGCTCATCGCTCGATCAGGCTCGATCAGGCGAGATATATAAGACTGGTGGGCCCATTCAGGACTCCTATGTCTGGTAGGATAACTTTAATTCATCCATCCTGTGTCTGTTGCAGGGAGGTGGAGAGAACAATCAACACAATAATGGTTTTCTTTCATGCCTCTTGAAGGACTCAATATTCTCTGTACTGCATTACATGTGAAAGTCGATTTATTACCCATGAACACACTACCTGTATGCTAATTCTATGTAAAAAGGTAGCTCCAGCCCTCATGATGTTGTCCAACATTTCCGCTATAAAACGGGATACAATTATTTTGGAAACATACCAAATTTGAAAAATAATTGAGAAGTTGCGCAATTACTAATCATGGAGCACAAAAAAGCCTACAGCACCTGGTATTCCCAGGCAGTCTCCCATCCAGGTACTAACTAGGCCTGACCCTGCTTAGCTTCCGAGATCGGGCACATTCAGTGTGGTGTGGCCGTAGGCTCTGGGCCTAGTGAGTTTTGTACTTTTAAGCATCTAGTCGGCTAGACCTTGCAGTTTTGAAAGGCAATTGTGAAATGGCTCACTTCCTGAACTTGGAGCACAAAAAAGCCTACAGCACCTGGTATTCCCAGGTGGTCTCCCATCCAGGTACTAACTAGGCCCGACACTGCTTAGCTTCCGAGATCAGACGAGATCGGGCGCAATCAGTGTGGTGTGGCCGTAGGCTCTGGGCCTAGTGAGTTTTGTACTTTAAAGCATCTAGTCAGCTAGACCTTGCAGTTTTGAAAGGCAATTGAGAAATGGCTCACTTCCTGAACTTGGAGCACAAAAAAGCCTACAGCACCTGGTATTCCCAGGCGGTCTCCCATCCAGGTACTAACGAGGCCCGACACTGCTTAGCTTCCGAGATCAGACGAGATCGGGCGCATTCAGTGTGGTGTGGCCGTAGGCTCTGGTTCGTGTGAGTTTTGTACTTTTAAGCATCTAGTCGGCTAGACCTTGCAGTTTTGAAAGGCAATTGAGAAATGGCTCACTTCCTGAACTTGGAGTACAAAAAAGCCTACAGCACCTGGTATTCCCAGGCGGTCTCCCATCCAGGTACTAACTAGGCCCGACACTGCTTAGCTTCTGAGATCAGACGAGATCAG
>NW_027182325.1:1805000-1845000 GCF_040938575.1 Ambystoma mexicanum | reverse complement strand
GCCATAGGCTCTGGGCCTAGTGAGTTTTGTACTTTTAAGCATCTAGTCGGCTAGACCTTGCAGTTTTAAAAGGCAATTGAGAAAGGGCTCACTTCCTGAACTTGGAGCACAAAAAAGCCTACAGCACCTGGTATTCCCAGGCGGTCTCCCATCCAGGTACTAACTAGGCCTGACACTGCTTAACTTCCGAGATCAGTCGAGATCGGGTGCATTCAGTGTGGTGTGGCCGTAGGCTCTAGGAATGCTAAGAATATTACTCTTATGCATTTGCATTTAGTAAGCTAAGCCATGCAGCCACTTGCAACATGATACCACGCTCATCGCTCGATCAGGCTCGATCAGGCGAGATATATAAGACTGGTGGGCCCATTCAGGACTCCTATGTCTGGTAGGATAACTTTAATTCATCCATCCTGTGTCTGTTGCAGGGAGGTGGAGAGAACAATCAACACAATAATGGTTTTCTTTCATGCCTCTTGAAGGACTCAATATTCTCTGTACTGCATTACATGTGAAAGTTGATTTATTACCCATGAACACACTACCTGTATGCTAATTCTATGTAAAAAGGTAGCTCCAGCCCTCATGATGTTGTCCAACATTTCCGCTATAAAACGGGATACAATTATTTTGGAAACATACCAAATTTGAAAAATAATTGAGAAGTTGCGCAATTACTAATCATGGAGCACAAAAAAAGCCTACAGCACCTGGTATTCCCAGGCAGTCTCCCATCCAGGTACTAACTAGGCCCGACCCTGCTTAGCTTCCGAGATCGGGCGCATTCAGTGTGGTGTGGCCGTAGGCTCTGGGCCTAGTGAGTTTGTACTTTTAAGCATCTAGTCGGCTAGACCTTGCAGTTTTGAAAGGCAATTGTGAAATGGCTCACTTCCTGAACTTGGAGCACAAAAAAGCCTACAGCACCTGGTATTCCCAGGTGGTCTCCCATCCAGGTACTAACTAGGCCCGACACTGCTTAGCTTCCGAGATCAGACGAGATCGGGCGCATTCAGTGTGGTGTGGCCGTAGGCTCTGGGCCTAGTGAGTTTTGTACTTTTAAGCATCTAGTCGGCTAGACCTTGCAGTTTTGAAAGGCAATTGAGAAATGGCTCACTTCCTGAACTTGGAGTACAAAAAAGCCTACAGCACCTGGTATTCCCAGGCGGTCTCCCATCCAGGTACTAACTAGGCCCGACACTGCTTAGCTTCTGAGATCAGACGAGATCAGGCGCATTCAGTGTGGTGTGGCCGTAGGCTCTGGGCCTAGTGAGTGTTGTACTTTTAAGCATCTAGTCGGCTAGACCTTGCAGTTTTAAAAGGCAATTGAGAAAGGGCTCACTTCCTGAACTTGGAGCACAAAAAAGCCTACAGCACCTGGTATTCCCAGGCGGTCTCCCATCCAGGTACTAACTAGGCCTGACACTGCTTAACTTCCGAGATCAGACGAGATCGGGTGCATTCAGTGTGGTGTGGCCGTAGGCTCTAGGAATGCTAAGAATATTACTCTTATGCATTTGCATTTAGTAAGCTAAGCCATGCAGCCACTTGCAACATGATACCACGCTCATCGCTCGATCAGGCTCGATCAGGCGAGATATATAAGACTGGTGGGCCCATTCAGGACTCCTATGTCTGGTAGGATAACTTTAATTCATCCATCCTGTGTCTGTTGCAGGGAGGTGGAGAGAACAATCAACACAATAATGGTTTTCTTTCATGCCTCTTGAAGGACTCAATATTCTCTGTACTGCATTACATGTGAAAGTTGATTTATTACCCATGAACACACTACCTGTATGCTAATTCTATGTAAAAAGGTAGCTCCAGCCCTCATGATGTTGTCCAACATTTCCGCTATAAAACGGGATACAATTATTTTGGAAACATACCAAATTTGAAAAATAATTGAGAAGTTGCGCAATTACTAATCATGGAGCACAAAAAAAGCCTACAGCACCTGGTATTCCCAGGCAGTCTCCCATCCAGGTACTAACTAGGCCCGACCCTGCTTAGCTTCCGAGATCGGGCGCATTCAGTGTGGTGTGGCCGTAGGCTCTGGGCCTAGTGAGTTTGTACTTTTAAGCATCTAGTCGGCTAGACCTTGCAGTTTTGAAAGGCAATTGTGAAATGGCTCACTTCCTGAACTTGGAGCACAAAAAAGCCTACAGCACCTGGTATTCCCAGGTGGTCTCCCATCCAGGTACTAACTAGGCCCGACACTGCTTAGCTTCCGAGATCAGACGAGATCGGGCGCATTCAGTGTGGTGTGGCCGTAGGCTCTGGGCCTAGTGAGTTTTGTACTTTTAAGCATCTAGTCGGCTAGACCTTGCAGTTTTGAAAGGCAATTGAGAAATGGCTCACTTCCTGAACTTGGAGTACAAAAAAGCCTACAGCACCTGGTATTCCCAGGCGGTCTCCCATCCAGGTACTAACTAGGCCCGACACTGCTTAGCTTCTGAGATCAGACGAGATCAGGCGCATTCAGTGTGGTGTGGCCGTAGGCTCTGGGCCTAGTGAGTGTTGTACTTTTAAGCATCTAGTCGGCTAGACCTTGCAGTTTTAAAAGGCAATTGAGAAAGGGCTCACTTCCTGAACTTGGAGCACAAAAAAGCCTACAGCACCTGGTATTCCCAGGCGGTCTCCCATCCAGGTACTAACTAGGCCTGACACTGCTTAACTTCCGAGATCAGACGAGATCGGGTGCATTCAGTGTGGTGTGGCCGTAGGCTCTAGGAATGCTAAGAATATTACTCTTATGCATTTGCATTTAGTAAGCTAAGCCATGCAGCCACTTGCAACATGATACCACGCTCATCGCTCGATCAGGCTCGATCAGGCGAGATATATAAGACTGGTGGGCCCATTCAGGACTCCTATGTCTGGTAGGATAACTTTAATTCATCCATCCTGTGTCTGTTGCAGGGAGGTGGAGAGAACAATCAACACAATAATGGTTTTCTTTCATGCCTCTTGAAGGACTCAATATTCTCTGTACTGCATTACATGTGAAAGTCGATTTATTACCCATGAACACACTACCTGTATGCTAATTCTATGTAAAAAGGTAGCTCCAGACCTCATGATGTTGTCCAACATTTCCGCTATAAAACGGGATACAATTATTTTGGAAACATACCAAATTTGAAAAATAATTGAGAAGTTGCGCAATTACTAATCATGGAGCACAAAAAAGCCTACAGCACCTGGTATTCCCAGGCAGTCTCCCATCCAGGTACTATCTAGGCCTGACCCTGCTTAGCTTCCGAGATCGGGCACATTCAGTGTGGTGTGGCCGTAGGCTCTGGGCCTAGTGAGTTTTGTACTTTTAAGCATCTAGTCGGCTAGACCTTGCAGTTTTGAAAGGCAATTGTGAAATGGCTCACTTCCTGAACTTGGAGCACAAAAAAGCCTACAGCACCTGGTATTCCCAGGTGGTCTCCCATCCAGGTACTAACTAGGCCCGACACTGCTTAGCTTCCGAGATCAGACGAGATCGGGCGCAATCAGTGTGGTGTGGCCGTAGGCTCTGGGCCTAGTGAGTTTTGTACTTTTAAGCATCTAGTCAGCTAGACCTTGCAGTTTTGAAAGGCAATTGAGAAATGGCTCACTTCCTGAACTTGGAGCACAAAAAAGCCTACAGCACCTGGTATTCCCAGGCGGTCTCCCATCCAGGTACTAACGAGGCCCGACACTGCTTAGCTTCCGAGATCAGACGAGATCGGGCGCATTCAGTGTGGTGTGGCCGTAGGCTCTGGTTCTTGTGAGTTTTGTACTTTTAAGCATCTAGTCGGCTAGACCTTGCAGTTTTGAAAGGCAATTGAGAAATGGCTCACTTCCTGAACTTGGAGTACAAAAAAGCCTACAGCACCTGGTATTCCCAGGCGGTCTTCCATCCAGGTACTAACTAGGCCCGACACTGCTTAGCTTCTGAGATCAGACGAGATCAGGCACATTCAGTGTGGTGTGGCCGTAGGCTCTGGGCCTAGTGAGTTTTGTACTTTTAAGCATCTAGTCGGCTAGACCTTGCAGTTTTAAAAGGCAATTGAGAAAGGGCTCACTTCCTGAACTTGGAGCACAAAAAAGCCTACAGCACCTGGTATTCCCAGGCGGTCTCCCATCCAGGTACTAACTAGGCCTGACACTGCTTAACTTCCGAGATCAGTCGAGATCGGGTGCATTCAGTGTGGTGTGGCCGTAGGCTCTAGGAATGCTAAGAATATTACTCTTATGCATTTGCATTTAGTAAGCTAAGCCATGCAGCCACTTGCAACATGATACCACGCTCATCGCTCGATCAGGCTCGATCAGGCGAGATATATAAGACTGGTGGGCCCATTCAGGACTCCTATGTCTGGTAGGATAACTTTAATTCATCCATCCTGTGTCTGTTGCAGGGAGGTGGAGAGAACAATCAACACAACAATGGTTTTCTTTCATGCCTCTTGAAGGACTCAATATTCTCTGTACTGCATTACATGTGAAAGTTGATTTATTACCCATGAACACACTACCTGTATGCTAATTCTATGTAAAAAGGTAGCTCCAGCCCTCATGATGTTGTCCAACATTTCCGCTATAAAACGGGATACAATTATTTTGGAAACATACCAAATTTGAAAAATAATTGAGAAGTTGCGCAATTACTAATCATGGAGCACAAAAAAAGCCTACAGCACCTGGTATTCCCAGGCAGTCTCCCATCCAGGTACTAACTAGGCCCGACCCTGCTTAGCTTCCGAGATCGGGCGCATTCAGTGTGGTGTGGCCGTAGGCTCTGGGCCTAGTGAGTTTGTACTTTTAAGCATCTAGTCGGCTAGACCTTGCAGTTTTGAAAGGCAATTGTGAAATGGCTCACTTCCTGAACTTGGAGCACAAAAAAGCCTACAGCACCTGGTATTCCCAGGTGGTCTCCCATCCAGGTACTAACTAGGCCCGACACTGCTTAGCTTCCGAGATCAGACGAGATCGGGCGCATTCAGTGTGGTGTGGCCGTAGGCTCTGGGCCTAGTGAGTTTTGTACTTTTAAGCATCTAGTCGGCTAGACCTTGCAGTTTTGAAAGGCAATTGAGAAATGGCTCACTTCCTGAACTTGGAGTACAAAAAAGCCTACAGCACCTGGTATTCCCAGGCGGTCTCCCATCCAGGTACTAACTAGGCCCGACACTGCTTAGCTTCTGAGATCAGACGAGATCAGGCGCATTCAGTGTGGTGTGGCCGTAGGCTCTGGGCCTAGTGAGTGTTGTACTTTTAAGCATCTAGTCGGCTAGACCTTGCAGTTTTAAAAGGCAATTGAGAAAGGGCTCACTTCCTGAACTTGGAGCACAAAAAAGCCTACAGCACCTGGTATTCCCAGGCGGTCTCCCATCCAGGTACTAACTAGGCCTGACACTGCTTAACTTCCGAGATCAGACGAGATCGGGTGCATTCAGTGTGGTGTGGCCGTAGGCTCTAGGAATGCTAAGAATATTACTCTTATGCATTTGCATTTAGTAAGCTAAGCCATGCAGCCACTTGCAACATGATACCACGCTCATCGCTCGATCAGGCTCGATCAGGCGAGATATATAAGACTGGTGGGCCCATTCAGGACTCCTATGTCTGGTAGGATAACTTTAATTCATCCATCCTGTGTCTGTTGCAGGGAGGTGGAGAGAACAATCAACACAATAATGGTTTTCTTTCATGCCTCTTGAAGGACTCAATATTCTCTGTACTGCATTACATGTGAAAGTCGATTTATTACCCATGAACACACTACCTGTATGCTAATTCTATGTAAAAAGGTAGCTCCAGCCCTCATGATGTTGTCCAACATTTCCGCTATAAAACGGGATACAATTATTTTGGAAACATACCAAATTTGAAAAATAATTGAGAAGTTGCGCAATTACTAATCATGGAGCACAAAAAAGCCTACAGCACCTGGTATTCCCAGGCAGTCTCCCATCCAGGTACTAACTAGGCCTGACCCTGCTTAGCTTCCGAGATCGGGCACATTCAGTGTGGTGTGGCCGTAGGCTCTGGGCCTAGTGAGTTTTGTACTTTTAAGCATCTAGTCGGCTAGACCTTGCAGTTTTGAAAGGCAATTGTGAAATGGCTCACTTCCTGAACTTGGAGCACAAAAAAGCCTACAGCACCTGGTATTCCCAGGTGGTCTCCCATCCAGGTACTAACTAGGCCCGACACTGCTTAGCTTCCGAGATCAGACGAGATCGGGCGCAATCAGTGTGGTGTGGCCGTAGGCTCTGGGCCTAGTGAGTTTTGTACTTTTAAGCATCTAGTCAGCTAGACCTTGCAGTTTTGAAAGGCAATTGAGAAATGGCTCACTTCCTGAACTTGGAGCACAAAAAAGCCTACAGCACCTGGTATTCCCAGGCGGTCTCCCATCCAGGTACTAACGAGGCCCGACACTGCTTAGCTTCCGAGATCAGACGAGATCGGGCGCATTCAGTGTGGTGTGGCCGTAGGCTCTGGTCCTTGTGAGTTTTGTACTTTTAAGCATCTAGTCGGCTAGACCTTGCAGTTTTGAAAGGCAATTGAGAAATGGCTCACTTCCTGAACTTGGAGTACAAAAAAGCCTACAGCACCTGGTATTCCCAGGCGGTCTTCCATCCAGGTACTAACTAGGCCCGACACTGCTTAGCTTCTGAGATCAGACGAGATCAGGCACATTCAGTGTGGTGTGGCCGTAGGCTCTGGGCCTAGTGAGTTTTGTACTTTTAAGCATCTAGTCGGCTAGACCTTGCAGTTTTAAAAGGCAATTGAGAAAGGGCTCACTTCCTGAACTTGGAGCACAAAAAAGCCTACAGCACCTGGTATTCCCAGGCGGTCTCCCATCCAGGTACTAACTAGGCCTGACACTGCTTAACTTCCGAGATCAGTCGAGATCGGGTGCATTCAGTGTGGTGTGGCCGTAGGCTCTAGGAATGCTAAGAATATTACTCTTATGCATTTGCATTTAGTAAGCTAAGCCATGCAGCCACTTGCAACATGATACCACGCTCATCGCTCGATCAGGCTCGATCAGGCGAGATATATAAGACTGGTGGGCCCATTCAGGACTCCTATGTCTGGTAGGATAACTTTAATTCATCCATCCTGTGTCTGTTGCAGGGAGGTGGAGAGAACAATCAACACAATAATGGTTTTCTTTCATGCCTCTTGAAGGACTCAATATTCTCTGTACTGCATTACATGTGAAAGTTGATTTATTACCCATGAACACACTACCTGTATGCTAATTCTATGTAAAAAGGTAGCTCCAGCCCTCATGATGTTGTCCAACATTTCCGCTATAAAACGGGATACAATTATTTTGGAAACATACCAAATTTGAAAAATAATTGAGAAGTTGCGCAATTACTAATCATGGAGCACAAAAAAAGCCTACAGCACCTGGTATTCCCAGGCAGTCTCCCATCCAGGTACTAACTAGGCCCGACCCTGCTTAGCTTCCGAGATCGGGCGCATTCAGTGTGGTGTGGCCGTAGGCTCTGGGCCTAGTGAGTTTGTACTTTTAAGCATCTAGTCGGCTAGACCTTGCAGTTTTGAAAGGCAATTGTGAAATGGCTCACTTCCTGAACTTGGAGCACAAAAAAGCCTACAGCACCTGGTATTCCCAGGCGGTCTCCCATCCAGGTACTAACGAGGCCCGACACTGCTTAGCTTCCGAGATCAGACGAGATCGGGCGCATTCAGTGTGGTGTGGCCGTAGGCTCTGGTTCTTGTGAGTTTTGTACTTTTAAGCATCTAGTCGGCTAGACCTTGCAGTTTTGAAAGGCAATTGAGAAATGGCTCACTTCCTGAACTTGGAGTACAAAAAAGCCTACAGCACCTGGTATTCCCAGGCGGTCTTCCATCCAGGTACTAACTAGGCCCGACACTGCTTAGCTTCTGAGATCAGACGAGATCAGGCGCATTCAGTGTGGTGTGGCCGTAGGCTCTGGGCCTAGTGAGTTTTGTACTTTTAAGCATCTAGTCGGCTAGACCTTGCAGTTTTAAAAGGCAATTGAGAAAGGGCTCACTTCCTGAACTTGGAGCACAAAAAAGCCTACAGCACCTGGTATTCCCAGGCGGTCTCCCATCCAGGTACTAACTAGGCCTGACACTGCTTAACTTCCGAGATCAGTCGAGATCGGGTGCATTCAGTGTGGTGTGGCCGTAGGCTCTAGGAATGCTAAGAATATTACTCTTATGCATTTGCATTTAGTAAGCTAAGCCATGCAGCCACTTGCAACATGATACCACGCTCATCGCTCGATCAGGCTCGATCAGGCGAGATATATAAGACTGGTGGGCCCATTCAGGACTCCTATGTCTGGTAGGATAACTTTAATTCATCCATCCTGTGTCTGTTGCAGGGAGGTGGAGAGAACAATCAACACAATAATGGTTTTCTTTCATGCCTCTTGAAGGACTCAATATTCTCTGTACTGCATTACATGTGAAAGTTGATTTATTACCCATGAACACACTACCTGTATGCTAATTCTATGTAAAAAGGTAGCTCCAGCCCTCATGATGTTGTCCAACATTTCCGCTATAAAACGGGATACAATTATTTTGGAAACATACCAAATTTGAAAAATAATTGAGAAGTTGCGCAATTACTAATCATGGAGCACAAAAAAAGCCTACAGCACCTGGTATTCCCAGGCAGTCTCCCATCCAGGTACTAACTAGGCCCGACCCTGCTTAGCTTCCGAGATCGGGCGCATTATTCAGTGTGGTGTGGCCGTAGGCTCTGGGCCTAGTGAGTTTGTACTTTTAAGCATCTAGTCGGCTAGACCTTGCAGTTTTGAAAGGCAATTGTGAAATGGCTCACTTCCTGAACTTGGAGCACAAAAAAGCCTACAGCACCTGGTATTCCCAGGTGGTCTCCCATCCAGGTACTAACTAGGCCCGACACTGCTTAGCTTCCGAGATCAGACGAGATCGGGCGCATTCAGTGTGGTGTGGCCATAGGCTCTGGGCCTAGTGAGTTTTGTACTTTTAAGCATCTAGTCGGCTAGACCTTGCAGTTTTAAAAGGCAATTGAGAAAGGGCTCACTTCCTGAACTTGGAGCACAAAAAAGCCTACAGCACCTGGTATTCCCAGGCGGTCTCCCATCCAGGTACTAACTAGGCCTGACACTGCTTAACTTCCGAGATCAGTCGAGATCGGGTGCATTCAGTGTGGTGTGGCCGTAGGCTCTAGGAATGCTAAGAATATTACTCTTATGCATTTGCATTTAGTAAGCTAAGCCATGCAGCCACTTGCAACATGATACCACGCTCATCGCTCGATCAGGCTCGATCAGGCGAGATATATAAGACTGGTGGGCCCATTCAGGACTCCTATGTCTGGTAGGATAACTTTAATTCATCCATCCTGTGTCTGTTGCAGGGAGGTGGAGAGAACAATCAACACAATAATGGTTTTCTTTCATGCCTCTTGAAGGACTCAATATTCTCTGTACTGCATTACATGTGAAAGTTGATTTATTACCCATGAACACACTACCTGTATGCTAATTCTATGTAAAAAGGTAGCTCCAGCCCTCATGATGTTGTCCAACATTTCCGCTATAAAACGGGATACAATTATTTTGGAAACATACCAAATTTGAAAAATAATTGAGAAGTTGCGCAATTACTAATCATGGAGCACAAAAAAAGCCTACAGCACCTGGTATTCCCAGGCAGTCTCCCATCCAGGTACTAACTAGGCCCGACCCTGCTTAGCTTCCGAGATCGGGCGCATTCAGTGTGGTGTGGCCGTAGGCTCTGGGCCTAGTGAGTTTGTACTTTTAAGCATCTAGTCGGCTAGACCTTGCAGTTTTGAAAGGCAATTGTGAAATGGCTCACTTCCTGAACTTGGAGCACAAAAAAGCCTACAGCACCTGGTATTCCCAGGTGGTCTCCCATCCAGGTACTAACTAGGCCCGACACTGCTTAGCTTCCGAGATCAGACGAGATCGGGCGCATTCAGTGTGGTGTGGCCGTAGGCTCTGGGCCTAGTGAGTTTTGTACTTTTAAGCATCTAGTCGGCTAGACCTTGCAGTTTTGAAAGGCAATTGAGAAATGGCTCACTTCCTGAACTTGGAGTACAAAAAAGCCTACAGCACCTGGTATTCCCAGGCGGTCTCCCATCCAGGTACTAACTAGGCCCGACACTGCTTAGCTTCTGAGATCAGACGAGATCAGGCGCATTCAGTGTGGTGTGGCCGTAGGCTCTGGGCCTAGTGAGTGTTGTACTTTTAAGCATCTAGTCGGCTAGACCTTGCAGTTTTAAAAGGCAATTGAGAAAGGGCTCACTTCCTGAACTTGGAGCACAAAAAAGCCTACAGCACCTGGCATTCCCAGGCGGTCTCCCATCCAGGTACTAACTAGGCCTGACACTGCTTAACTTCCGAGATCAGACGAGATCGGGTGCATTCAGTGTGGTGTGGCCGTAGGCTCTAGGAATGCTAAGAATATTACTCTTATGCATTTGCATTTAGTAAGCTAAGCCATGCAGCCACTTGCAACATGATACCACGCTCATCGCTCGATCAGGCTCGATCAGGCGAGATATATAAGACTGGTGGGCCCATTCAGGACTCCTATGTCTGGTAGGATAACTTTAATTCATCCATCCTGTGTCTGTTGCAGGGAGGTGGAGAGAACAATCAACACAATAATGGTTTTCTTTCATGCCTCTTGAAGGACTCAATATTCTCTGTACTGCATTACATGTGAAAGTTGATTTATTACCCATGAACACACTACCTGTATGCTAATTCTATGTAAAAAGGTAGCTCCAGCCCTCATGATGTTGTCCAACATTTCCGCTATAAAACGGGATACAATTATTTTGGAAACATACCAAATTTGAAAAATAATTGAGAAGTTGCGCAATTACTAATCATGGAGCACAAAAAAAGCCTACAGCACCTGGTATTCCCAGGCAGTCTCCCATCCAGGTACTAACTAGGCCCGACCCTGCTTAGCTTCCGAGATCGGGCGCATTCAGTGTGGTGTGGCCGTAGGCTCTGGGCCTAGTGAGTTTGTACTTTTAAGCATCTAGTCGGCTAGACCTTGCAGTTTTGAAAGGCAATTGTGAAATGGCTCACTTCCTGAACTTGGAGCACAAAAAAGCCTACAGCACCTGGTATTCCCAGGTGGTCTCCCATCCAGGTACTAACTAGGCCCGACACTGCTTAGCTTCCGAGATCAGACGAGATCGGGCGCATTCAGTGTGGTGTGGCCGTAGGCTCTGGGCCTAGTGAGTTTTGTACTTTTAAGCATCTAGTCGGCTAGACCTTGCAGTTTTGAAAGGCAATTGAGAAATGGCTCACTTCCTGAACTTGGAGTACAAAAAAGCCTACAGCACCTGGTATTCCCAGGCGGTCTCCCATCCAGGTACTAACTAGGCCCGACACTGCTTAGCTTCTGAGATCAGACGAGATCAGGCGCATTCAGTGTGGTGTGGCCGTAGGCTCTGGGCCTAGTGAGTGTTGTACTTTTAAGCATCTAGTCGGCTAGACCTTGCAGTTTTAAAAGGCAATTGAGAAAGGGCTCACTTCCTGAACTTGGAGCACAAAAAAGCCTACAGCACCTGGTATTCCCAGGCGGTCTCCCATCCAGGTACTAACTAGGCCTGACACTGCTTAACTTCCGAGATCAGACGAGATCGGGTGCATTCAGTGTGGTGTGGCCGTAGGCTCTAGGAATGCTAAGAATATTACTCTTATGCATTTGCATTTAGTAAGCTAAGCCATGCAGCCACTTGCAACATGATACCACGCTCATCGCTCGATCAGGCTCGATCAGGCGAGATATATAAGACTGGTGGGCCCATTCAGGACTCCTATGTCTGGTAGGATAACTTTAATTCATCCATCCTGTGTCTGTTGCAGGGAGGTGGAGAGAACAATCAACACAATAATGGTTTTCTTTCATGCCTCTTGAAGGACTCAATATTCTCTGTACTGCATTACATGTGAAAGTCGATTTATTACCCATGAACACACTACCTGTATGCTAATTCTATGTAAAAAGGTAGCTCCAGACCTCATGATGTTGTCCAACATTTCCGCTATAAAACGGGATACAATTATTTTGGAAACATACCAAATTTGAAAAATAATTGAGAAGTTGCGCAATTACTAATCATGGAGCACAAAAAAGCCTACAGCACCTGGTATTCCCAGGCAGTCTCCCATCCAGGTACTATCTAGGCCTGACCCTGCTTAGCTTCCGAGATCGGGCACATTCAGTGTGGTGTGGCCGTAGGCTCTGGGCCTAGTGAGTTTTGTACTTTTAAGCATCTAGTCGGCTAGACCTTGCAGTTTTGAAAGGCAATTGTGAAATGGCTCACTTCCTGAACTTGGAGCACAAAAAAGCCTACAGCACCTGGTATTCCCAGGTGGTCTCCCATCCAGGTACTAACTAGGCCCGACACTGCTTAGCTTCCGAGATCAGACGAGATCGGGCGCAATCAGTGTGGTGTGGCCGTAGGCTCTGGGCCTAGTGAGTTTTGTACTTTTAAGCATCTAGTCAGCTAGACCTTGCAGTTTTGAAAGGCAATTGAGAAATGGCTCACTTCCTGAACTTGGAGCACAAAAAAGCCTACAGCACCTGGTATTCCCAGGCGGTCTCCCATCCAGGTACTAACGAGGCCCGACACTGCTTAGCTTCCGAGATCAGACGAGATCGGGCGCATTCAGTGTGGTGTGGCCGTAGGCTCTGGTTCTTGTGAGTTTTGTACTTTTAAGCATCTAGTCGGCTAGACCTTGCAGTTTTGAAAGGCAATTGAGAAATGGCTCACTTCCTGAACTTGGAGTACAAAAAAGCCTACAGCACCTGGTATTCCCAGGCGGTCTTCCATCCAGGTACTAACTAGGCCCGACACTGCTTAGCTTCTGAGATCAGACGAGATCAGGCACATTCAGTGTGGTGTGGCCGTAGGCTCTGGGCCTAGTGAGTTTTGTACTTTTAAGCATCTAGTCGGCTAGACCTTGCAGTTTTAAAAGGCAATTGAGAAAGGGCTCACTTCCTGAACTTGGAGCACAAAAAAGCCTACAGCACCTGGTATTCCCAGGCGGTCTCCCATCCAGGTACTAACTAGGCCTGACACTGCTTAACTTCCGAGATCAGTCGAGATCGGGTGCATTCAGTGTGGTGTGGCCGTAGGCTCTAGGAATGCTAAGAATATTACTCTTATGCATTTGCATTTAGTAAGCTAAGCCATGCAGCCACTTGCAACATGATACCACGCTCATCGCTCGATCAGGCTCGATCAGGCGAGATATATAAGACTGGTGGGCCCATTCAGGACTCCTATGTCTGGTAGGATAACTTTAATTCATCCATCCTGTGTCTGTTGCAGGGAGGTGGAGAGAACAATCAACACAACAATGGTTTTCTTTCATGCCTCTTGAAGGACTCAATATTCTCTGTACTGCATTACATGTGAAAGTTGATTTATTACCCATGAACACACTACCTGTATGCTAATTCTATGTAAAAAGGTAGCTCCAGCCCTCATGATGTTGTCCAACATTTCCGCTATAAAACGGGATACAATTATTTTGGAAACATACCAAATTTGAAAAATAATTGAGAAGTTGCGCAATTACTAATCATGGAGCACAAAAAAAGCCTACAGCACCTGGTATTCCCAGGCAGTCTCCCATCCAGGTACTAACTAGGCCCGACCCTGCTTAGCTTCCGAGATCGGGCGCATTCAGTGTGGTGTGGCCGTAGGCTCTGGGCCTAGTGAGTTTGTACTTTTAAGCATCTAGTCGGCTAGACCTTGCAGTTTTGAAAGGCAATTGTGAAATGGCTCACTTCCTGAACTTGGAGCACAAAAAAGCCTACAGCACCTGGTATTCCCAGGTGGTCTCCCATCCAGGTACTAACTAGGCCCGACACTGCTTAGCTTCCGAGATCAGACGAGATCGGGCGCATTCAGTGTGGTGTGGCCGTAGGCTCTGGGCCTAGTGAGTTTTGTACTTTTAAGCATCTAGTCGGCTAGACCTTGCAGTTTTGAAAGGCAATTGAGAAATGGCTCACTTCCTGAACTTGGAGTACAAAAAAGCCTACAGCACCTGGTATTCCCAGGCGGTCTCCCATCCAGGTACTAACTAGGCCCGACACTGCTTAGCTTCTGAGATCAGACGAGATCAGGCGCATTCAGTGTGGTGTGGCCGTAGGCTCTGGGCCTAGTGAGTGTTGTACTTTTAAGCATCTAGTCGGCTAGACCTTGCAGTTTTAAAAGGCAATTGAGAAAGGGCTCACTTCCTGAACTTGGAGCACAAAAAAGCCTACAGCACCTGGTATTCCCAGGCGGTCTCCCATCCAGGTACTAACTAGGCCTGACACTGCTTAACTTCCGAGATCAGACGAGATCGGGTGCATTCAGTGTGGTGTGGCCGTAGGCTCTAGGAATGCTAAGAATATTACTCTTATGCATTTGCATTTAGTAAGCTAAGCCATGCAGCCACTTGCAACATGATACCACGCTCATCGCTCGATCAGGCTCGATCAGGCGAGATATATAAGACTGGTGGGCCCATTCAGGACTCCTATGTCTGGTAGGATAACTTTAATTCATCCATCCTGTGTCTGTTGCAGGGAGGTGGAGAGAACAATCAACACAATAATGGTTTTCTTTCATGCCTCTTGAAGGACTCAATATTCTCTGTACTGCATTACATGTGAAAGTCGATTTATTACCCATGAACACACTACCTGTATGCTAATTCTATGTAAAAAGGTAGCTCCAGCCCTCATGATGTTGTCCAACATTTCCGCTATAAAACGGGATACAATTATTTTGGAAACATACCAAATTTGAAAAATAATTGAGAAGTTGCGCAATTACTAATCATGGAGCACAAAAAAGCCTACAGCACCTGGTATTCCCAGGCAGTCTCCCATCCAGGTACTAACTAGGCCTGACCCTGCTTAGCTTCCGAGATCGGGCACATTCAGTGTGGTGTGGCCGTAGGCTCTGGGCCTAGTGAGTTTTGTACTTTTAAGCATCTAGTCGGCTAGACCTTGCAGTTTTGAAAGGCAATTGTGAAATGGCTCACTTCCTGAACTTGGAGCACAAAAAAGCCTACAGCACCTGGTATTCCCAGGTGGTCTCCCATCCAGGTACTAACTAGGCCCGACACTGCTTAGCTTCCGAGATCAGACGAGATCGGGCGCAATCAGTGTGGTGTGGCCGTAGGCTCTGGGCCTAGTGAGTTTTGTACTTTTAAGCATCTAGTCAGCTAGACCTTGCAGTTTTGAAAGGCAATTGAGAAATGGCTCACTTCCTGAACTTGGAGCACAAAAAAGCCTACAGCACCTGGTATTCCCAGGCGGTCTCCCATCCAGGTACTAACGAGGCCCGACACTGCTTAGCTTCCGAGATCAGACGAGATCGGGCGCATTCAGTGTGGTGTGGCCGTAGGCTCTGGTCCTTGTGAGTTTTGTACTTTTAAGCATCTAGTCGGCTAGACCTTGCAGTTTTGAAAGGCAATTGAGAAATGGCTCACTTCCTGAACTTGGAGTACAAAAAAGCCTACAGCACCTGGTATTCCCAGGCGGTCTTCCATCCAGGTACTAACTAGGCCCGACACTGCTTAGCTTCTGAGATCAGACGAGATCAGGCACATTCAGTGTGGTGTGGCCGTAGGCTCTGGGCCTAGTGAGTTTTGTACTTTTAAGCATCTAGTCGGCTAGACCTTGCAGTTTTAAAAGGCAATTGAGAAAGGGCTCACTTCCTGAACTTGGAGCACAAAAAAGCCTACAGCACCTGGTATTCCCAGGCGGTCTCCCATCCAGGTACTAACTAGGCCTGACACTGCTTAACTTCCGAGATCAGTCGAGATCGGGTGCATTCAGTGTGGTGTGGCCGTAGGCTCTAGGAATGCTAAGAATATTACTCTTATGCATTTGCATTTAGTAAGCTAAGCCATGCAGCCACTTGCAACATGATACCACGCTCATCGCTCGATCAGGCTCGATCAGGCGAGATATATAAGACTGGTGGGCCCATTCAGGACTCCTATGTCTGGTAGGATAACTTTAATTCATCCATCCTGTGTCTGTTGCAGGGAGGTGGAGAGAACAATCAACACAATAATGGTTTTCTTTCATGCCTCTTGAAGGACTCAATATTCTCTGTACTGCATTACATGTGAAAGTTGATTTATTACCCATGAACACACTACCTGTATGCTAATTCTATGTAAAAAGGTAGCTCCAGCCCTCATGATGTTGTCCAACATTTCCGCTATAAAACGGGATACAATTATTTTGGAAACATACCAAATTTGAAAAATAATTGAGAAGTTGCGCAATTACTAATCATGGAGCACAAAAAAAGCCTACAGCACCTGGTATTCCCAGGCAGTCTCCCATCCAGGTACTAACTAGGCCCGACCCTGCTTAGCTTCCGAGATCGGGCGCATTCAGTGTGGTGTGGCCGTAGGCTCTGGGCCTAGTGAGTTTGTACTTTTAAGCATCTAGTCGGCTAGACCTTGCAGTTTTGAAAGGCAATTGTGAAATGGCTCACTTCCTGAACTTGGAGCACAAAAAAGCCTACAGCACCTGGTATTCCCAGGTGGTCTCCCATCCAGGTACTAACTAGGCCCGACACTGCTTAGCTTCCGAGATCAGAAGAGATCGGGCGCATTCAGTGTGGTGTGGCCGTAGGCTCTGGGCCTAGTGAGTTTTGTACTTTTAAGCATCTAGTCGGCTAGACCTTGCAGTTTTGAAAGGCAATTGAGAAATGGCTCACTTCCTGAACTTGGAGTACAAAAAAGCCTACAGCACCTGGTATTCCCAGGCGGTCTCCCATCCAGGTACTAACTAGGCCCGACACTGCTTAGCTTCTGAGATCAGACGAGATCAGGCGCATTCAGTGTGGTGTGGCCGTAGGCTCTGGGCCTAGTGAGTGTTGTACTTTTAAGCATCTAGTCGGCTAGACCTTGCAGTTTTAAAAGGCAATTGAGAAAGGGCTCACTTCCTGAACTTGGAGCACAAAAAAGCCTACAGCACCTGGTATTCCCAGGCGGTCTCCCATCCAGGTACTAACTAGGCCTGACACTGCTTAACTTCCGAGATCAGACGAGATCGGGTGCATTCAGTGTGGTGTGGCCGTAGGCTCTAGGAATGCTAAGAATATTACTCTTATGCATTTGCATTTAGTAAGCTAAGCCATGCAGCCACTTGCAACATGATACCACGCTCATCGCTCGATCAGGCTCGATCAGGCGAGATATATAAGACTGGTGGGCCCATTCAGGACTCCTATGTCTGGTAGGATAACTTTAATTCATCCATCCTGTGTCTGTTGCAGGGAGGTGGAGAGAACAATCAACACAATAATGGTTTTCTTTCATGCCTCTTGAAGGACTCAATATTCTCTGTACTGCATTACATGTGAAAGTCGATTTATTACCCATGAACACACTACCTGTATGCTAATTCTATGTAAAAAGGTAGCTCCAGACCTCATGATGTTGTCCAACATTTCCGCTATAAAACGGGATACAATTATTTTGGAAACATACCAAATTTGAAAAATAATTGAGAAGTTGCGCAATTACTAATCATGGAGCACAAAAAAGCCTACAGCACCTGGTATTCCCAGGCAGTCTCCCATCCAGGTACTAACTAGGCCTGACCCTGCTTAGCTTCCGAGATCGGGCACATTCAGTGTGGTGTGGCCGTAGGCTCTGGGCCTAGTGAGTTTTGTACTTTTAAGCATCTAGTCGGCTAGACCTTGCAGTTTTGAAAGGCAATTGTGAAATGGCTCACTTCCTGAACTTGGAGCACAAAAAAGCCTACAGCACCTGGTATTCCCAGGTGGTCTCCCATCCAGGTACTAACTAGGCCCGACACTGCTTAGCTTCCGAGATCAGACGAGATCGGGCGCAATCAGTGTGGTGTGGCCGTAGGCTCTGGGCCTAGTGAGTTTTGTACTTTTAAGCATCTAGTCAGCTAGACCTTGCAGTTTTGAAAGGCAATTGAGAAATGGCTCACTTCCTGAACTTGGAGCACAAAAAAGCCTACAGCACCTGGTATTCCCAGGCGGTCTCCCATCCAGGTACTAACGAGGCCCGACACTGCTTAGCTTCCGAGATCAGACGAGATCGGGCGCATTCAGTGTGGTGTGGCCGTAGGCTCTGGTTCTTGTGAGTTTTGTACTTTTAAGCATCTAGTCGGCTAGACCTTGCAGTTTTGAAAGGCAATTGAGAAATGGCTCACTTCCTGAACTTGGAGTACAAAAAAGCCTACAGCACCTGGTATTCCCAGGCGGTCTTCCATCCAGGTACTAACTAGGCCCGACACTGCTTAGCTTCTGAGATCAGACGAGATCAGGCACATTCAGTGTGGTGTGGCCGTAGGCTCTGGGCCTAGTGAGTTTTGTACTTTTAAGCATCTAGTCGGCTAGACCTTGCAGTTTTAAAAGGCAATTGAGAAAGGGCTCACTTCCTGAACTTGGAGCACAAAAAAGCCTACAGCACCTGGTATTCCCAGGCGGTCTCCCATCCAGGTACTAACTAGGCCTGACACTGCTTAACTTCCGAGATCAGTCGAGATCGGGTGCATTCAGTGTGGTGTGGCCGTAGGCTCTAGGAATGCTAAGAATATTACTCTTATGCATTTGCATTTAGTAAGCTAAGCCATGCAGCCACTTGCAACATGATACCACGCTCATCGCTCGATCAGGCTCGATCAGGCGAGATATATAAGACTGGTGGGCCCATTCAGGACTCCTATGTCTGGTAGGATAACTTTAATTCATCCATCCTGTGTCTGTTGCAGGGAGGTGGAGAGAACAATCAACACAATAATGGTTTTCTTTCATGCCTCTTGAAGGACTCAATATTCTCTGTACTGCATTACATGTGAAAGTCGATTTATTACCCATGAACACACTACCTGTATGCTAATTCTATGTAAAAAGGTAGCTCCAGCCCTCATGATGTTGTCCAACATTTCCGCTATAAAACGGGATACAATTATTTTGGAAACATACCAAATTTGAAAAATAATTGAGAAGTTGCGCAATTACTAATCATGGAGCACAAAAAAGCCTACAGCACCTGGTATTCCCAGGCAGTCTCCCATCCAGGTACTAACTAGGCCTGACCCTGCTTAGCTTCCGAGATCGGGCACATTCAGTGTGGTGTGGCCGTAGGCTCTGGGCCTAGTGAGTTTTGTACTTTTAAGCATCTAGTCGGCTAGACCTTGCAGTTTTGAAAGGCAATTGTGAAATGGCTCACTTCCTGAACTTGGAGCACAAAAAAGCCTACAGCACCTGGTATTCCCAGGTGGTCTCCCATCCAGGTACTAACTAGGCCCGACACTGCTTAGCTTCCGAGATCAGACGAGATCGGGCGCAATCAGTGTGGTGTGGCCGTAGGCTCTGGGCCTAGTGAGTTTTGTACTTTTAAGCATCTAGTCAGCTAGACCTTGCAGTTTTGAAAGGCAATTGAGAAATGGCTCACTTCCTGAACTTGGAGCACAAAAAAGCCTACAGCACCTGGTATTCCCAGGCGGTCTCCCATCCAGGTACTAACGAGGCCCGACACTGCTTAGCTTCCGAGATCAGACGAGATCGGGCGCATTCAGTGTGGTGTGGCCGTAGGCTCTGGTCCTTGTGAGTTTTGTACTTTTAAGCATCTAGTCGGCTAGACCTTGCAGTTTTGAAAGGCAATTGAGAAATGGCTCACTTCCTGAACTTGGAGTACAAAAAAGCCTACAGCACCTGGTATTCCCAGGCGGTCTTCCATCCAGGTACTAACTAGGCCCGACACTGCTTAGCTTCTGAGATCAGACGAGATCAGGCACATTCAGTGTGGTGTGGCCGTAGGCTCTGGGCCTAGTGAGTTTTGTACTTTTAAGCATCTAGTCGGCTAGACCTTGCAGTTTTAAAAGGCAATTGAGAAAGGGCTCACTTCCTGAACTTGGAGCACAAAAAAGCCTACAGCACCTGGTATTCCCAGGCGGTCTCCCATCCAGGTACTAACTAGGCCTGACACTGCTTAACTTCCGAGATCAGTCGAGATCGGGTGCATTCAGTGTGGTGTGGCCGTAGGCTCTAGGAATGCTAAGAATATTACTCTTATGCATTTGCATTTAGTAAGCTAAGCCATGCAGCCACTTGCAACATGATACCACGCTCATCGCTCGATCAGGCTCGATCAGGCGAGATATATAAGACTGGTGGGCCCATTCAGGACTCCTATGTCTGGTAGGATAACTTTAATTCATCCATCCTGTGTCTGTTGCAGGGAGGTGGAGAGAACAATCAACACAATAATGGTTTTCTTTCATGCCTCTTGAAGGACTCAATATTCTCTGTACTGCATTACATGTGAAAGTTGATTTATTACCCATGAACACACTACCTGTATGCTAATTCTATGTAAAAAGGTAGCTCCAGCCCTCATGATGTTGTCCAACATTTCCGCTATAAAACGGGATACAATTATTTTGGAAACATACCAAATTTGAAAAATAATTGAGAAGTTGCGCAATTACTAATCATGGAGCACAAAAAAAGCCTACAGCACCTGGTATTCCCAGGCAGTCTCCCATCCAGGTACTAACTAGGCCCGACCCTGCTTAGCTTCCGAGATCGGGCGCATTCAGTGTGGTGTGGCCGTAGGCTCTGGGCCTAGTGAGTTTGTACTTTTAAGCATCTAGTCGGCTAGACCTTGCAGTTTTGAAAGGCAATTGTGAAATGGCTCACTTCCTGAACTTGGAGCACAAAAAAGCCTACAGCACCTGGTATTCCCAGGTGGTCTCCCATCCAGGTACTAACTAGGCCCGACACTGCTTAGCTTCCGAGATCAGACGAGATCGGGCGCATTCAGTGTGGTGTGGCCGTAGGCTCTGGGCCTAGTGAGTTTTGTACTTTTAAGCATCTAGTCGGCTAGACCTTGCAGTTTTGAAAGGCAATTGAGAAATGGCTCACTTCCTGAACTTGGAGTACAAAAAAGCCTACAGCACCTGGTATTCCCAGGCGGTCTCCCATCCAGGTACTAACTAGGCCCGACACTGCTTAGCTTCTGAGATCAGACGAGATCAGGCGCATTCAGTGTGGTGTGGCCGTAGGCTCTGGGCCTAGTGAGTGTTGTACTTTTAAGCATCTAGTCGGCTAGACCTTGCAGTTTTAAAAGGCAATTGAGAAAGGGCTCACTTCCTGAACTTGGAGCACAAAAAAGCCTACAGCACCTGGTATTCCAAGGCGGTCTCCCATCCAGGTACTAACTAGGCCTGACACTGCTTAACTTCTGAGATCAGACGAGATCGGGTGCATTCAGTGTGGTGTGGCCGTAGGCTCTAGGAATGCTAAGAATATTACTCTTATGCATTTGCATTTAGTAAGCTAAGCCATGCAGCCACTTGCAACATGATACCACGCTCATCGCTCGATCAGGCTCGATCAGGCGAGATATATAAGACTGGTGGGCCCATTCAGGACTCCTATGTCTGGTAGGATAACTTTAATTCATCCATCCTGTGTCTGTTGCAGGGAGGTGGAGAGAACAATCAACACAATAATGGTTTTCTTTCATGCCTCTTGAAGGACTCAATATTCTCTGTACTGCATTACATGTGAAAGTCGATTTATTACCCATGAACACACTACCTGTATGCTAATTCTATGTAAAAAGGTAGCTCCAGCCCTCATGATGTTGTCCAACATTTCCGCTATAAAACGGGATACAATTATTTTGGAAACCTACCAAATTTGAAAAATAATTGAGAAGTTGCGCAATTACTAATCATGGAGCACAAAAAAGCCTACAGCACCTGGTATTCCCAGGCAGTCTCCCATCCAGGTACTAACTAGGCCTGACCCTGCTTAGCTTCCGAGATCGGGCACATTCAGTGTGGTGTGGCCGTAGGCTCTGGGCCTAGTGAGTTTTGTACTTTTAAGCATCTAGTCGGCTAGACCTTTCAGTTTTGAAAGGCAATTGTGAAATGGCTCACTTCCTGAACTTGGAGCACAAAAAAGCCTACAGCACCTGGTATTCCCAGGTGGTCTCCCATCCAGGTACTAACTAGGCCCGACACTGCTTAGCTTCCGAGATCAGACGAGATCGGGCGCAATCAGTGTGGTGTGGCCGTAGGCTCTGGGCCTAGTGAGTTTTGTACTTTTAAGCATCTAGTCGGCTAGACCTTGCAGTTTTGAAAGGCAATTGAGAAATGGCTCACTTCCTGAACTTGGAGTACAAAAAAGCCTACAGCACCTGGTATTCCCAGGCGGTCTTCCATCCAGGTACTAACTAGGCCCGACACTGCTTAGCTTCTGAGATCAGACGAGATCAGGCACATTCAGTGTGGTGTGGCCGTAGGCTCTGGGCCTAGTGAGTTTTGTACTTTTAAGCATCTAGTCGGCTAGACCTTGCAGTTTTAAAAGGCAATTGAGAAAGGGCTCACTTCCTGAACTTGGAGCACAAAAAAGCCTACAGCACCTGGTATTCCCAGGCGGTCTCCCATCCAGGTACTAACTAGGCCTGACACTGCTTAACTTCCGAGATCAGTCGAGATCGGGTGCATTCAGTGTGGTGTGGCCGTAGGCTCTAGGAAGGCTAAGAATATTACTCTTATGCATTTGCATTTAGTAAGCTAAGCCATGCAGCCACTTGCAACATGATACCACGCTCATCGCTCGATCAGGCTCGATCAGGCGAGATATATAAGACTGGTGGGCCCATTCAGGACTCCTATGTCTGGTAGGATAACTTTAATTCATCCATCCTGTGTCTGTTGCAGGGAGGTGGAGAGAACAATCAACACAATAATGGTTTTCTTTCATGCCTCTTGAAGGACTCAATATTCTCTGTACTGCATTACATGTGAAAGTTGATTTATTACCCATGAACACACTACCTGTATGCTAATTCTATGTAAAAAGGTAGCTCCAGCCCTCATGATGTTGTCCAACATTTCCGCTATAAAACGGGATACAATTATTTTGGAAACATACCAAATTTGAAAAATAATTGAGAAGTTGCGCAATTACTAATCATGGAGCACAAAAAAAGCCTACAGCACCTGGTATTCCCAGGCAGTCTCCCATCCAGGTACTAACTAGGCCCGACCCTGCTTAGCTTCCAAGATCGGGCGCATTATTCAGTGTGGTGTGGCCGTAGGCTCTGGGCCTAGTGAGTTTGTACTTTTAAGCATCTAGTCGGCTAGACCTTGCAGTTTTGAAAGGCAATTGTGAAATGGCTCACTTCCTGAACTTGGAGCACAAAAAAGCCTACAGCACCTGGTATTCCCAGGTGGTCTCCCATCCAGGTACTAACTAGGCCCGACACTGCTTAGCTTCCGAGATCAGACGAGATCGGGCGCATTCAGTGTGGTGTGGCCGTAGGCTCTGGGCCTAGTGAGTTTTGTACTTTTAAGCATCTAGTCGGCTAGACCTTGCAGTTTTGAAAGGCAATTGAGAAATGGCTCACTTCCTGAACTTGGAGTACAAAAAAGCCTACAGCACCTGGTATTCCCAGGCGGTCTCCCATCCAGGTACTAACTAGGCCCGACACTGCTTAGCTTCTGAGATCAGACGAGATCAGGCGCATTCAGTGTGGTGTGGCCGTAGGCTCTGGGCCTAGTGAGTGTTGTACTTTTAAGCATCTAGTCGGCTAGACCTTGCAGTTTTAAAAGGCAATTGAGAAAGGGCTCACTTCCTGAACTTGGAGCACAAAAAAGCCTACAGCACCTGGTATTCCCAGGCGGTCTCCCATCCAGGTAGTAACTAGGCCTGACACTGCTTAACTTCCGAGATCAGACGAGATCGGGTGCATTCAGTGTGGTGTGGCCGTAGGCTCTAGGAATGCTAAGAATATTACTCTTATGCATTTGCATTTAGTAAGCTAAGCCATGCAGCCACTTGCAACATGATACCACGCTCATCGCTCGATCAGGCTCGATCAGGCGAGATATATAAGACTGGTGGGCCCATTCAGGACTCCTATGTCTGGTAGGATAACTTTAATTCATCCATCCTGTGTCTGTTGCAGGGAGGTGGAGAGAACAATCAACACAATAATGGTTTTCTTTCATGCCTCTTGAAGGACTCAATATTCTCTGTACTGCATTACATGTGAAAGTCGATTTATTACCCATGAACACACTACCTGTATGCTAATTCTATGTAAAAAGGTAGCTCCAGCCCTCATGATGTTGTCCAACATTTCCGCTATAAAACGGGATACAATTATTTTGGAAACATACCAAATTTGAAAAATAATTGAGAAGTTGCGCAATTACTAATCATGGAGCACAAAAAAGCCTACAGCACCTGGTATTCCCAGGCAGTCTCCCATCCAGGTACTAACTAGGCCTGACCCTGCTTAGCTTCCGAGATCGGGCACATTCAGTGTGGTGTGGCCGTAGGCTCTGGGCCTAGTGAGTTTTGTACTTTTAAGCATCTAGTCGGCTAGACCTTGCAGTTTTGAAAGGCAATTGTGAAATGGCTCACTTCCTGAACTTGGAGCACAAAAAAGCCTACAGCACCTGGTATTCCCAGGTGGTCTCCCATCCAGGTACTAACTAGGCCCGACACTGCTTAGCTTCCGAGATCAGACGAGATCGGGCGCAATCAGTGTGGTGTGGCCGTAGGCTCTGGGCCTAGTGAGTTTTGTACTTTTAAGCATCTAGTCAGCTAGACCTTGCAGTTTTGAAAGGCAATTGAGAAATGGCTCACTTCCTGAACTTGGAGCACAAAAAAGCCTACAGCACCTGGTATTCCCAGGCGGTCTCCCATCCAGGTACTAACGAGGCCCGACACTGCTTAGCTTTCGAGATCAGACGAGATCGGGCGCATTCAGTGTGGTGTGGCCGTAGGCTCTGGTTCTTGTGAGTTTTGTACTTTTAAGCATCTAGTCGGCTAGACCTTGCAGTTTTGAAAGGCAATTGAGAAATGGCTCACTTCCTGAACTTGAAGTACAAAAAAGCCTACAGCACCTGGTATTCCCAGGCGGTCTTCCATCCAGGTACTAACTAGGCCCGACACTGCTTAGCTTCTGAGATCAGACGAGATCAGGCACATTCAGTGTGGTGTGGCCGTAGGCTCTGGGCCTAGTGAGTTTTGTACTTTTAAGCATCTAGTCGGCTAGACCTTGCAGTTTTAAAAGGCAATTGAGAAAGGGCTCACTTCCTGAACTTGGAGCACAAAAAAGCCTACAGCACCTGGTATTCCCAGGCGGTCTCCCATCCAGGTACTAACTAGGCCTGACACTGCTTAACTTCCGAGATCAGTCGAGATCGGGTGCATTCAGTGTGGTGTGGCCGTAGGCTCTAGGAATGCTAAGAATATTACTCTTATGCATTTGCATTTAGTAAGCTAAGCCATGCAGCCACTTGCAACATGATACCACGCTCATCGCTCGATCAGGCTCGATCAGGCGAGATATATAAGACTGGTGGGCCCATTCAGGACTCCTATGTCTGGTAGGATAACTTTAATTCATCCATCCTGTGTCTGTTGCAGGGAGGTGGAGAGAACAATCAACACAATAATGGTTTTCTTTCATGCCTCTTGAAGGACTCAATATTCTCTGTACTGCATTACATGTGAAAGTTGATTTATTACCCATGAACACACTACCTGTATGCTAATTCTATGTAAAAAGGTAGCTCCAGCCCTCATGATGTTGTCCAACATTTCCGCTATAAAACGGGATACAATTATTTTGGAAACATACCAAATTTGAAAAATAATTGAGAAGTTGCGCAATTACTAATCATGGAGCACAAAAAAAGCCTACAGCACCTGGTATTCCCAGGCAGTCTCCCATCCAGGTACTAACTAGGCCCGACCCTGCTTAGCTTCCGAGATCGGGCGCATTATTCAGTGTGGTGTGGCCGTAGGCTCTGGGCCTAGTGAGTTTGTACTTTTAAGCATCTAGTCGGCTAGACCTTGCAGTTTTGAAAGGCAATTGTGAAATGGCTCACTTCCTGAACTTGGAGCACAAAAAAGCCTACAGCACCTGGTATTCCCAGGTGGTCTCCCATCCAGGTACTAACTAGGCCCGACACTGCTTAGCTTACGAGATCAGACGAGATCGGGCGCATTCAGTGTGGTGTGGCCGTAGGCTCTGGGCCTAGTGAGTTTTGTACTTTTAAGCATCTAGTCGGCTAGACCTTGCAGTTTTGAAAGGCAATTGAGAAATGGCTCACTTCCTGAACTTGGAGTACAAAAAAGCCTACAGCACCTGGTATTCCCAGGCGGTCTCCCATCCAGGTACTAACTAGGCCCAACACTGCTTAGCTTCTGAGATCAGACGAGATCAGGCGCATTCAGTGTGGTGTGGCCGTAGGCTCTGGGCCTAGTGAGTGTTGTACTTTTAAGCATCTAGTCGGCTAGACCTTGCAGTTTTAAAAGGCAATTGAGAAAGGGCTCACTTCCTGAACTTGGAGCACAAAAAAGCCTACAGCACCTGGTATTCCCAGGCGGTCTCCCATCCAGGTAGTAACTAGGCCTGACACTGCTTAACTTCCGAGATCAGACGAGATCGGGTGCATTCAGTGTGGTGTGGCCGTAGGCTCTAGGAATGCTAAGAATATTACTCTTATGCATTTGCATTTAGTAAGCTAAGCCATGCAGCCACTTGCAACATGATACCACGCTCATCGCTCGATCAGGCTCGATCAGGCGAGATATATAAGACTGGTGGGCCCATTCAGGACTCCTATGTCTGGTAGGATAACTTTAATTCATCCATCCTGTGTCTGTTGCAGGGAGGTGGAGAGAACAATCAACACAATAATGGTTTTCTTTCATGCCTCTTGAAGGACTCAATATTCTCTGTACTGCATTACATGTGAAAGTCGATTTATTACCCATGAACACACTACCTGTATGCTAATTCTATGTAAAAAGGTAGCTCCAGCCCTCATGATGTTGTCCAACATTTCCGCTATAAAACGGGATACAATTATTTTGGAAACATACCAAATTTGAAAAATAATTGAGAAGTTGCGCAATTACTAATCATGGAGCACAAAAAAGCCTACAGCACCTGGTATTCCCAGGCAGTCTCCCATCCAGGTACTAACTAGGCCTGACCCTGCTTAGCTTCCGAGATCGGGCACATTCAGTGTGGTGTGGCCGTAGGCTCTGGGCCTAGTGAGTTTTGTACTTTTAAGCATCTAGTCGGCTAGACCTTGCAGTTTTGAAAGGCAATTGTGAAATGGCTCACTTCCTGAACTTGGAGCACAAAAAAGCCTACAGCACCTGGTATTCCCAGGTGGTCTCCCATCCAGGTACTAACTAGGCCCGACACTGCTTAGCTTCCGAGATCAGACGAGATCGGGCACAATCAGTGTGGTGTGGCCGTAGGCTCTGGGCCTAGTGAGTTTTGTACTTTTAAGCATCTAGTCAGCTAGACCTTGCAGTTTTGAAAGGCAATTGAGAAATGGCTCACTTCCTGAACTTGGAGCACAAAAAAGCCTACAGCACCTGGTATTCCCAGGCGGTCTCCCATCCAGGTACTAACGAGGCCCGACACTGCTTAGCTTCCGAGATCAGACGAGATCGGGCGCATTCAGTGTGGTGTGGCCGTAGGCTCTGGTCCTTGTGAGTTTTGTACTTTTAAGCATCTAGTCGGCTAGACCTTGCAGTTTTGAAAGGCAATTGAGAAATGGCTCACTTCCTGAACTTGGAGTACAAAAAAGCCTACAGCACCTGGTATTCCCAGGCGGTCTTCCATCCAGGTACTAACTAGGCCCGACACTGCTTAGCTTCTGAGATCAGACGAGATCAGGCACATTCAGTGTGGTGTGGCCGTAGGCTCTGGGCCTAGTGAGTTTTGTACTTTTAAGCATCTAGTCGGCTAGACCTTGCAGTTTTAAAAGGCAATTGAGAAAGGGCTCACTTCCTGAACTTGGAGCACAAAAAAGCCTACAGCACCTGGTATTCCCAGGCGGTCTCCCATCCAGGTACTAACTAGGCCTGACACTGCTTAACTTCCGAGATCAGTCAAGATCGGGTGCATTCAGTGTGGTGTGGCCGTAGGCTCTAGGAATGCTAAGAATATTACTCTTATGCATTTGCATTTAGTAAGCTAAGCCATGCAGCCACTTGCAACATGATACCACGCTCATCGCTCGATCAGGCTCGATCAGGCGAGATATATAAGACTGGTGGGCCCATTCAGGACTCCTATGTCTGGTAGGATAACTTTAATTCATCCATCCTGTGTCTGTTGCAGGGAGGTGGAGAGAACAATCAACACAATAATGGTTTTCTTTCATGCCTCTTGAAGGACTCAATATTCTCTGTACTGCATTACATGTGAAAGTTGATTTATTACCCATGAACACACTACCTGTATGCTAATTCTATGTAAAAAGGTAGCTCCAGCCCTCATGATGTTGTCCAACATTTCCGCTATAAAACGGGATACAATTATTTTGGAAACATACCAAATTTGAAAAATAATTGAGAAGTTGCGCAATTACTAATCATGGAGCACAAAAAAAGCCTACAGCACCTGGTATTCCCAGGCAGTCTCCCATCCAGGTACTAACTAGGCCCGACCCTGCTTAGCTTCCGAGATCGGGCGCATTCAGTGTGGTGTGGCCGTAGGCTCTGGGCCTAGTGAGTTTGTACTTTTAAGCATCTAGTCGGCTAGACCTTGCAGTTTTGAAAGGCAATTGTGAAATGGCTCACTTCCTGAACTTGGAGCACAAAAAAGCCTACAGCACCTGGTATTCCCAGGTGGTCTCCCATCCAGGTACTAACTAGGCCCGACACTGCTTAGCTTCCGAGATCAGACGAGATCGGGCGCATTCAGTGTGGTGTGGCCGTAGGCTCTGGGCCTAGTGAGTTTTGTACTTTTAAGCATCTAGTCGGCTAGACCTTGCAGTTTTGAAAGGCAATTGAGAAATGGCTCACTTCCTGAACTTGGAGTACAAAAAAGCCTACAGCACCTGGTATTCCCAGGCGGTCTCCCATCCAGGTACTAACTAGGCCCGACACTGCTTAGCTTCTGAGATCAGACGAGATCAGGTGCATTCAGTGTGGTGTGGCCGTAGGCTCTGGGCCTAGTGAGTGTTGTACTTTTAAGCATCTAGTCGGCTAGACCTTGCAGTTTTAAAAGGCAATTGAGAAAGGGCTCACTTCCTGAACTTGGAGCACAAAAAAGCCTACAGCACCTGGTATTCCCAGGCGGTCTCCCATCCAGGTACTAACTAGGCCTGACACTGCTTAACTTCCGAGATCAGACGAGATCGGGTGCATTCAGTGTGGTGTGGCCGTAGGCTCTAGGAATGCTAAGAATATTACTCTTATGCATTTGCATTTAGTAAGCTAAGCCATGCAGCCACTTGCAACATGATACCACGCTCATCGCTCGATCAGGCTCGATCAGGCGAGATATATAAGACTGGTGGGCCCATTCAGGACTCCTATGTCTGGTAGGATAACTTTAATTCATCCATCCTGTGTCTGTTGCAGGGAGGTGGAGAGAACAATCAACACAATAATGGTTTTCTTTCATGCCTCTTGAAGGACTCAATATTCTCTGTACTGCATTACATGTGAAAGTCGATTTATTACCCATGAACACACTACCTGTATGCTAATTCTATGTAAAAAGGTAGCTCCAGACCTCATGATGTTGTCCAACATTTCCGCTATAAAACGGGATACAATTATTTTGGAAACATACCAAATTTGAAAAATAATTGAGAAGTTGCGCAATTACTAATCATGGAGCACAAAAAAGCCTACAGCACCTGGTATTCCCAGGCAGTCTCCCATCCAGGTACTAACTAGGCCTGACCCTGCTTAGCTTCCGAGATCGGGCACATTCAGTGTGGTGTGGCCGTAGGCTCTGGGCCTAGTGAGTTTTGTACTTTTAAGCATCTAGTCGGCTAGACCTTGCAGTTTTGAAAGGCAATTGTGAAATGGCTCACTTCCTGAACTTGGAGCACAAAAAAGCCTACAGCACCTGGTATTCCCAGGTGGTCTCCCATCCAGGTACTAACTAGGCCCGACACTGCTTAGCTTCCGAGATCAGACGAGATCGGGCGCAATCAGTGTGGTGTGGCCGTAGGCTCTGGGCCTAGTGAGTTTTGTACTTTTAAGCATCTAGTCAGCTAGACCTTGCAGTTTTGAAAGGCAATTGAGAAATGGCTCACTTCCTGAACTTGGAGCACAAAAAAGCCTACAGCACCTGGTATTCCCAGGCGGTCTCCCATCCAGGTACTAACGAGGCCCGACACTGCTTAGCTTCCGAGATCAGACGAGATCGGGCGCATTCAGTGTGGTGTGGCCGTAGGCTCTGGTTCTTGTGAGTTTTGTACTTTTAAGCATCTAGTCGGCTAGACCTTGCAGTTTTGAAAGGCAATTGAGAAATGGCTCACTTCCTGAACTTGGAGTACAAAAAAGCCTACAGCACCTGGTATTCCCAGGCGGTCTTCCATCCAGGTACTAACTAGGCCCGACACTGATTAGCTTCTGAGATCAGACGAGATCAGGCACATTCAGTGTGGTGTGGCCGTAGGCTCTGGGCCTAGTGAGTTTTGTACTTTTAAGCATCTAGTCGGCTAGACCTTGCAGTTTTAAAAGGCAATTGAGAAAGGGCTCACTTCCTGAACTTGGAGCACAAAAAAGCCTACAGCACCTGGTATTCCCAGGCGGTCTCCCATCCAGGTACTAACTAGGCCTGACACTGCTTAACTTCCGAGATCAGTCGAGATCGGGTGCATTCAGTGTGGTGTGGCCGTAGGCTCTAGGAATGCTAAGAATATTACTCTTATGCATTTGCATTTAGTAAGCTAAGCCATGCAGCCACTTGCAACATGATACCACGCTCATCGCTCGATCAGGCTCGATCAGGCGAGATATATAAGACTGGTGGGCCCATTCAGGACTCCTATGTCTGGTAGGATAACTTTAATTCATCCATCCTGTGTCTGTTGCAGGGAGGTGGAGAGAACAATCAACACAATAATGGTTTTCTTTCATGCCTCTTGAAGGACTCAATATTCTCTGTACTGCATTACATGTGAAAGTCGATTTATTACCCATGAACACACTACCTGTATGCTAATTCTATGTAAAAAGGTAGCTCCAGCCCTCATGATGTTGTCCAACATTTCCGCTATAAAACGGGATACAATTATTTTGGAAACATACCAAATTTGAAAAATAATTGAGAAGTTGCGCAATTACTAATCATGGAGCACAAAAAAGCCTACAGCACCTGGTATTCCCAGGCAGTCTCCCATCCAGGTACTAACTAGGCCTGACCCTGCTTAGCTTCCGAGATCGGGCACATTCAGTGTGGTGTGGCCGTAGGCTCTGGGCCTAGTGAGTTTTGTACTTTTAAGCATCTAGTCGGCTAGACCTTGCAGTTTTGAAAGGCAATTGTGAAATGGCTCACTTCCTGAACTTGGAGCACAAAAAAGCCTACAGCACCTGGTATTCCCAGGTGGTCTCCCATCCAGGTACTAACTAGGCCCGACACTGCTTAGCTTCCGAGATCAGACGAGATCGGGCGCAATCAGTGTGGTGTGGCCGTAGGCTCTGGGCCTAGTGAGTTTTGTACTTTTAAGCATCTAGTCAGCTAGACCTTGCAGTTTTAAAAGGCAATTGAGAAAGGGCTCACTTCCTGAACTTGGAGCACAAAAAAGCCTACAGCACCTGGTATTCCCAGGCGGTCTCCCATCCAGGTACTAACTAGGCCTGACACTGCTTAACTTCCGAGATCAGTCGAGATCGGGTGCATTCAGTGTGGTGTGGCCGTAGGCTCTAGGAATGCTAAGAATATTACTCTTATGCATTTGCATTTAGTAAGCTAAGCCATGCAGCCACTTGCAACATGATACCACGCTCATCGCTCGATCAGGCGAGATATATAAGACTGGTGGGCCCATTCAGGACTCCTATGTCTGGTAGGATAACTTTAATTCATCCATCCTGTGTCTGTTGCAGGGAGGTGGAGAGAACAATCAACACAATAATGGTTTTCTTTCATGCCTCTTGAAGGACTCAATATTCTCTGTACTGCATTACATGTGAAAGTCGATTACCCATGAACACACTACCTGTATGCTAATTCTATGTAAAAAGGTAGCTCCAGCCCTCATGATGTTGTCCAACATTTCCGCTATAAAACGGGATACAATTATTTTGGAAACATACCAAATTTGAAAAATAATTGAGAAGTTGCGCAATTACTAATCATGGAGCACAAAAAAGCCTACAGCACCTGGTATTCCCAGGCAGTCTCCCATCCAGGTACTAACTAGGCCTGACGCTGCTTAGCTTCCGAGATCGGGCACATTCAGTGTGGTGTGGCCGTAGGCTCTGGGCCTAGTGAGTTTTGTACTTTTAAGCATCTAGTCGGCTAGACCTTGCAGTTTTGAAAGGCAATTGTGAAATGGCTCACTTCCTGAACTTGGAGCACAAAAAAGCCTACAGCACCTGGTATTCCCAGGTGGTCTCCCATCCAGGTACTAACTAGGCCCGACACTGCTTAGCTTCCGAGATCAGACGAGATCGGGCGCAATCAGTGTGGTGTGGCCGTAGGCTCTGGGCCTAGTGAGTTTTGTACTTTTAAGCATCTAGTCAGCTAGACCTTGCAGTTTTGAAAGGCAATTGAGAAATGGCTCACTTCCTGAACTTGGAGCACAAAAAAGCCTACAGCACCTGGTATTCCCAGGCGGTCTCCCATCCAGGTACTAACGAGGCCCGACACTGCTTAGCTTCCGAGATCAGACGAGATCGGGCGCATTCAGTGTGGTGTGGCCGTAGGCTCTGGTTCTTGTGAGTTTTGTACTTTTAAGCATCTAGTCGGCTAGACCTTGCAGTTTTGAAAGGCAATTGAGAAATGGCTCACTTCCTGAACTTGGAGTACAAAAAAGCCTACAGCACCTGGTATTCCCAGGCGGTCTTCCATCCAGGTACTAACTAGGCCCGACACTGCTTAGCTTCTGAGATCAGACGAGATCAGGCACATTCAGTGTGGTGTGGCCGTAGGCTCTGGGCCTAGTGAGTTTTGTACTTTTAAGCATCTAGTCGGCTAGACCTTGCAGTTTTAAAAGGCAATTGAGAAAGGGCTCACTTCCTGAACTTGGAGCACAAAAAAGCCTACAGCACCTGGTATTCCCAGGCGGTCTCCCATCCAGGTACTAACTAGGCCTGACACTGCTTAACTTCCGAGATCAGTCGAGATCGGGTGCATTCAGTGTGGTGTGGCCGTAGGCTCTAGGAATGCTAAGAATATTACTCTTATGCATTTGCATTTAGTAAGCTAAGCCATGCAGCCACTTGCAACATGATACCACGCTCATCGCTCGATCAGGCTCGATCAGGCGAGATATATAAGACTGGTGGGCCAATTCAGGACTCCTATGTCTGGTAGGATAACTTTAATTCATCCATCCTGTGTCTGTTGCAGGGAGGTGGAGAGAACAATCAACACAATAATGGTTTTCTTTCATGCCTCTTGAAGGACTCAATATTCTCTGTACTGCATTACATGTGAAAGTTGATTTATTACCCATGAACACACTACCTGTATGCTAATTCTATGTAAAAAGGTAGCTCCAGCCCTCATGATGTTGTCCAACATTTCCGCTATAAAACGGGATACAATTATTTTGGAAACATACCAAATTTGAAAAATAATTGAGAAGTTGCGCAATTACTAATCATGGAGCACAAAAAAAGCCTACAGCACCTGGTATTCCCAGGCAGTCTCCCATCCAGGTACTAACTAGGCCCGACCCTGCTTAGCTTCCGAGATCGGGTGCATTATTCAGTGTGGTGTGGCCGTAGGCTCTGGGCCTAGTGAGTTTGTACTTTTAAGCATCTAGTCGGCTAGACCTTGCAGTTTTGAAAGGCAATTGTGAAATGGCTCACTTCCTGAACTTGGAGCACAAAAAAGCCTACAGCACCTGGTATTCCCAGGTGGTCTCCCATCCAGGTACTAACTAGGCCCGACACTGCTTAGCTTCCGAGATCAGGCGCATTCAGTGTGGTGTGGCCGTAGGCTCTGGGCCTAGTGAGTTTTGTACTTTTAAGCATCTAGTCGGCTAGACCTTGCAGTTTTGAAAGGCAATTGAGAAATGGCTCACTTCCTGAACTTGGAGTACAAAAAAGCCTACAGCACCTGGTATTCCCAGGCGGTCTCCCATCCAGGTACTAACTAGGCCCGACACTGCTTAGCTTCTGAGATCAGATGAGATCAGGCGCATTCAGTGTGGTGTGGCCGTAGGCTCTGGGCCTAGTGAGTGTTGTACTTTTAAGCATCTAGTCGGCTAGACCTTGCAGTTTTAAAAGGCAATTGAGAAAGGGCTCACTTCCTGAACTTGGAGCACAAAAAAGCCTACAGCACCTGGTATTCCCAGGCAGTCTCCCATCCAGGTAGTAACTAGGCCTGACACTGCTTAACTTCCGAGATCAGACGAGATCGGGTGCATTCAGTGTGGTGTGGCCGTAGGCTCTAGGAATGCTAAGAATATTACTCTTATGCATTTGCATTTAGTAAGCTAAGCCATGCAGCCACTTGCAACATGATACCACGCTCATCGCTCGATCAGGCTCGATCAGGCGAGATATATAAGACTGGTGGGCCCATTCAGGACTCCTATGTCTGGTAGGATAACTTTAATTCATCCATCCTGTGTCTGTTGCAGGGAGGTGGAGAGAACAATCAACACAATAATGGTTTTCTTTCATGCCTCTTGAAGGACTCAATATTCTCTGTACTGCATTACATGTGAAAGTCGATTTATTACCCATGAACACACTACCTGTATGCTAATTCTATGTAAAAAGGTAGCTCCAGCCCTCATGATGTTGTCCAACATTTCCGCTATAAAACGGGATACAATTATTTTGGAAACATACCAAATTTGAAAAATAATTGAGAAGTTGCGCAATTACTAATCATGGAGCACAAAAAAGCCTACAGCACCTGGTATTCCCAGGCAGTCTCCCATCCAGGTACTAACTAGGCCTGACCCTGCTTAGCTTCCGAGATCGGGCACATTCAGTGTGGTGTGGCCGTAGGCTCTGGGCCTAGTGAGTTTTGTACTTTTAAGCATCTAGTCGGCTAGACCTTGCAGTTTTGAAAGGCAATTGTGAAATGGCTCACTTCCTGAACTTGGAGCACAAAAAAGCCTACAGCACCTGGTATTCCCAGGTGGTCTCCCATCCAGGTACTAACTAGGCCCGACACTGCTTAGCTTCTGAGATCAGACGAGATCGGGCGCAATCAGTGTGGTGTGGCCGTAGGCTCTGGGCCTAGTGAGTTTTGTACTTTTAAGCATCTAGTCAGCTAGACCTTGCAGTTTTGAAAGGCAATTGAGAAATGGCTCACTTCCTGAACTTGGAGCACAAAAAAGCCTACAGCACCTGGTATTCCCAGGCGGTCTCCCATCCAGGTACTAACGAGGCCCGACACTGCTTAGCTTCCGAGATCAGACGAGATCGGGCGCATTCAGTGTGGTGTGGCCGTAGGCTCTGGTCCTTGTGAGTTTTGTACTTTTAAGCATCTAGTCGGCTAGACCTTGCAGTTTTGAAAGGCAATTGAGAAATGGCTCACTTCCTGAACTTGGAGTACAAAAAAGCCTACAGCACCTGGTATTCCCAGGCGGTCTTCCATCCAGGTACTAACTAGGCCCGACACTGCTTAGCTTCTGAGATCAGACGAGATCAGGCACATTCAGTGTGGTGTGGCCGTAGGCTCTGGGCCTAGTGAGTTTTGTACTTTTAAGCATCTAGTCGGCTAGACCTTGCAGTTTTAAAAGGCAATTGAGAAAGGGCTCACTTCCTGAACTTGGAGCACAAAAAAGCCTACAGCACCTGGTATTCCCAGGCGGTCTCCCATCCAGGTACTAACTAGGCCTGACACTGCTTAACTTCCGAGATCAGTCGAGATCGGGTGCATTCAGTGTGGTGTGGCCGTAGGCTCTAGGAATGCTAAGAATATTACTCTTATGCATTTGCATTTAGTAAGCTAAGCCATGCAGCCACTTGCAACATGATACCACGCTCATCGCTCGATCAGGCTCGATCAGGCGAGATATATAAGACTGGTGGGCCCATTCAGGACTCCTATGTCTGGTAGGATAACTTTAATTCATCCATCCTGTGTCTGTTGCAGGGAGGTGGAGAGAACAATCAACACAATAATGGTTTTCTTTCATGCCTCTTGAAGGACTCAATATTCTCTGTACTGCATTACATGTGAAAGTTGATTTATTACCCATGAACACACTACCTGTATGCTAATTCTATGTAAAAAGGTAGCTCCAGCCCTCATGATGTTGTCCAACATTTCCGCTATAAAACGGGATACAATTATTTTGGAAACATACCAAATTTGAAAAATAATTGAGAAGTTGCGCAATTACTAATCATGGAGCACAAAAAAAGCCTACAGCACCTGGTATTCCCAGGCAGTCTCCCATCCAGGTACTAACTAGGCCCGACCCTGCTTAGCTTCCGAGATCGGGCGCATTCAGTGTGGTGTGGCCGTAGGCTCTGGGTCTAGTGAGTTTGTACTTTTAAGCATCTAGTCGGCTAGACCTTGCAGTTTTGAAAGGCAATTGTGAAATGGCTCACTTCCTGAACTTGGAGCACAAAAAAGCCTACAGCACCTGGTATTCCCAGGTGGTCTCCCATCCAGGTACTAACTAGGCCCGACACTGCTTAGCTTCCGAGATCAGACGAGATCGGGCGCATTCAGTGTGGTGTGGCCGTAGGCTCTGGGCCTAGTGAGTTTTGTACTTTTAAGCATCTAGTCGGCTAGACCTTGCAGTTTTGAAAGGCAATTGAGAAATGGCTCACTTCCTGAACTTGGAGTACAAAAAAGCCTACAGCACCTGGTATTCCCAGGCGGTCTCCCATCCAGGTACTAACTAGGCCCGACACTGCTTAGCTTCTGAGATCAGACGAGATCAGGCGCATTCAGTGTGGTGTGGCCGTAGGCTCTGGGCCTAGTGAGTGTTGTACTTTTAAGCATCTAGTCGGCTAGACCTTGCAGTTTTAAAAGGCAATTGAGAAAGGGCTCACTTCCTGAACTTGGAGCACAAAAAAGCCTACAGCACCTGGTATTCCCAGGCGGTCTCCCATCCAGGTACTAACTAGGCCTGACACTGCTTAACTTCCGAGATCAGACGAGATCGGGTGCATTCAGTGTGGTGTGGCCGTAGGCTCTAGGAATGCTAAGAATATTACTCTTATGCATTTGCATTTAGTAAGCTAAGCCATGCAGCCACTTGCAACATGATACCACGCTCATCGCTCGATCAGGCTCGATCAGGCGAGATATATAAGACTGGTGGGCCCATTCAGGACTCCTATGTCTGGTAGGATAACTTTAATTCATCCATCCTGTGTCTGTTGCAGGGAGGTGGAGAGAACAATCAACACAATAATGGTTTTCTTTCATGCCTCTTGAAGGACTCAATATTCTCTGTACTGCATTACATGTGAAAGTCGATTTATTACCCATGAACACACTACCTGTATGCTAATTCTATGTAAAAAGGTAGCTCCAGACCTCATGATGTTGTCCAACATTTCCGCTATAAAACGGGATACAATTATTTTGGAAACATACCAAATTTGAAAAATAATTGAGAAGTTGCGCAATTACTAATCATGGAGCACAAAAAAGCCTACAGCACCTGGTATTCCCAGGCAGTCTCCCATCCAGGTACTATCTAGGCCTGACCCTGCTTAGCTTCCGAGATCGGGCACATTCAGTGTGGTGTGGCCGTAGGCTCTGGGCCTAGTGAGTTTTGTACTTTTAAGCATCTAGTCGGCTAGACCTTGCAGTTTTGAAAGGCAATTGTGAAATGGCTCACTTCCTGAACTTGGAGCACAAAAAAGCCTACAGCACCTGGTATTCCCAGGTGGTCTCCCATCCAGGTACTAACTAGGCCCGACACTGCTTAGCTTCCGAGATCAGACGAGATCGGGCGCAATCAGTGTGGTGTGGCCGTAGGCTCTGGGCCTAGTGAGTTTTGTACTTTTAAGCATCTAGTCAGCTAGACCTTGCAGTTTTGAAAGGCAATTGAGAAATGGCTCACTTCCTGAACTTGGAGCACAAAAAAGCCTACAGCACCTGGTATTCCCAGGCGGTCTCCCATCCAGGTACTAACGAGGCCCGACACTGCTTAGCTTACGAGATCAGACGAGATCGGGCGCATTCAGTGTGGTGTGGCCGTAGGCTCTGGTTCTTGTGAGTTTTGTACTTTTAAGCATCTAGTCGGCTAGACCTTGCAGTTTTGAAAGGCAATTGAGAAATGGCTCACTTCCTGAACTTGGAGTACAAAAAAGCCTACAGCACCTGGTATTCCCAGGCGGTCTTCCATCCAGGTACTAACTAGGCCCGACACTGCTTAGCTTCTGAGATCAGACGAGATCAGGCACATTCAGTGTGGTGTGGCCGTAGGCTCTGGGCCTAGTGAGTTTTGTACTTTTAAGCATCTAGTCGGCTAGACCTTGCAGTTTTAAAAGGCAATTGAGAAAGGGCTCACTTCCTGAACTTGGAGCACAAAAAAGCCTACAGCACCTGGTATTCCCAGGCGGTCTCCCATCCAGGTACTAACTAGGCCTGACACTGCTTAACTTCCGAGATCAGTCGAGATCGGGTGCATTCAGTGTGGTGTGGCCGTAGGCTCTAGGAATGCTAAGAATATTACTCTTATGCATTTGCATTTAGTAAGCTAAGCCATGCAGCCACTTGCAACATGATACCACGCTCATCGCTCGATCAGGCTCGATCAGGCGAGATATATAAGACTGGTGGGCCCATTCAGGACTCCTATGTCTGGTAGGATAACTTTAATTCATCCATCCTGTGTCTGTTGCAGGGAGGTGGAGAGAACAATCAACACAACAATGGTTTTCTTTCATGCCTCTTGAAGGACTCAATATTCTCTGTACTGCATTACATGTGAAAGTTGATTTATTACCCATGAACACACTACCTGTATGCTAATTCTATGTAAAAAGGTAGCTCCAGCCCTCATGATGTTGTCCAACATTTCCGCTATAAAACGGGATACAATTATTTTGGAAACATACCAAATTTGAAAAATAATTGAGAAGTTGCGCAATTACTAATCATGGAGCACAAAAAAAGCCTACAGCACCTGGTATTCCCAGGCAGTCTCCCATCCAGGTACTAACTAGGCCTGACCCTGCTTAGCTTCCGAGATCGGGCGCATTCAGTGTGGTGTGGCCGTAGGCTCTGGGCCTAGTGAGTTTGTACTTTTAAGCATCTAGTCGGCTAGACCTTGCAGTTTTGAAAGGCAATTGTGAAATGGCTCACTTCCTGAACTTGGAGCACAAAAAAGCCTACAGCACCTGGTATTCCCAGGTGGTCTCCCATCCAGGTACTAACTAGGCCCGACACTGCTTAGCTTCCGAGATCAGACGAGATCGGGCGCATTCAGTGTGGTGTGGCCGTAGGCTCTGGGCCTAGTGAGTTTTGTACTTTTAAGCATCTAGTCGGCTAGACCTTGCAGTTTTGAAAGGCAATTGAGAAATGGCTCACTTCCTGAACTTGGAGTACAAAAAAGCCTACAGCACCTGGTATTCCCAGGCGGTCTCCCATCCAGGTACTAACTAGGCCCGACACTGCTTAGCTTCTGAGATCAGACGAGATCAGGCGCATTCAGTGTGGTGTGGCCGTAGGCTCTGGGCCTAGTGAGTGTTGTACTTTTAAGCATCTAGTCGGCTAGACCTTGCAGTTTTAAAAGGCAATTGAGAAAGGGCTCACTTCCTGAACTTGGAGCACAAAAAAGCCTACAGCACCTGGTATTCCCAGGCGGTCTCCCATCCAGGTACTAACTAGGCCTGACACTGCTTAACTTCCGAGATCAGACGAGATCGGGTGCATTCAGTGTGGTGTGGCCGTAGGCTCTAGGAATGCTAAGAATATTACTCTTATGCATTTGCATTTAGTAAGCTAAGCCATGCAGCCACTTGCAACATGATACCACGCTCATCGCTCGATCAGGCTCGATCAGGCGAGATATA
>NW_027182325.1:1790000-1795000 GCF_040938575.1 Ambystoma mexicanum | reverse complement strand
AACGAGGCCCGACACTGCTTAGCTTCCGAGATCAGACGAGATCGGGCGCATTCAGTGTGGTGTGGCCGTAGGCTCTGGTTCTTGTGAGTTTTGTACTTTTAAGCATCTAGTCGGCTAGACCTTGCAGTTTTGAAAGGCAATTGAGAAATGGCTCACTTCCTGAACTTGGAGTACAAAAAAGCCTACAGCACCTGGTATTCCCAGGCGGTCTTCCATCCAGGTACTAACTAGGCCCGACACTGCTTAGCTTCTGAGATCAGACGAGATCAGGCACATTCAGTGTGGTGTGGCCGTAGGCTCTGGGCCTAGTGAGTTTTGTACTTTTAAGCATCTAGTCGGCTAGACCTTGCAGTTTTAAAAGGCAATTGAGAAAGGGCTCACTTCCTGAACTTGGAGCACAAAAAAGCCTACAGCACCTGGTATTCCCAGGCGGTCTCCCATCCAGGTACTAACTAGGCCTGACACTGCTTAACTTCCGAGATCAGTCGAGATCGGGTGCATTCAGTGTGGTGTGGCCGTAGGCTCTAGGAATGCTAAGAATATTACTCTTATGCATTTGCATTTAGTAAGCTAAGCCATGCAGCCACTTGCAACATGATACCACGCTCATCGCTCGATCAGGCTCGATCAGGCGAGATATATAAGACTGGTGGGCCCATTCAGGACTCCTATGTCTGGTAGGATAACTTTAATTCATCCATCCTGTGTCTGTTGCAGGGAGGTGGAGAGAACAATCAACACAATAATGGTTTTCTTTCATGCCTCTTGAAGGACTCAATATTCTCTGTACTGCATTACATGTGAAAGTTGATTTATTACCCATGAACACACTACCTGTATGCTAATTCTATGTAAAAAGGTAGCTCCAGCCCTCATGATGTTGTCCAACATTTCCGCTATAAAACGGGATACAATTATTTTGGAAACATACCAAATTTGAAAAATAATTGAGAAGTTGCGCAATTACTAATCATGGAGCACAAAAAAAGCCTACAGCACCTGGTATTCCCAGGCAGTCTCCCATCCAGGTACTAACTAGGCACGACCCTGCTTAGCTTCCGAGATCGGGCGCATTATTCAGTGTGGTGTGGCCGTAGGCTCTGGGCCTAGTGAGTTTGTACTTTTAAGCATCTAGTCGGCTAGACCTTGCAGTTTTGAAAGGCAATTGTGAAATGGCTCACTTCCTGAACTTGGAGCACAAAAAAGCCTACAGCACCTGGTATTCCCAGGTGGTCTCCCATCCAGGTACTAACTAGGCCCGACACTGCTTAGCTTCCGAGATCAGGCGCATTCAGTGTGGTGTGACCGTAGGCTCTGGGCCTAGTGAGTTTTGTACTTTTAAGCATCTAGTCGGCTAGACCTTGCAGTTTTGAAAGGCAATTGAGAAATGGCTCACTTCCTGAACTTGGAGTACAAAAAAGCCTACAGCACCTGGTATTCCCAGGCGGTCTCCCATCCAGGTACTAACTAGGCCCGACACTGCTTAGCTTCTGAGATCAGACGAGATCAGGCGCATTCAGTGTGGTGTGGCCGTAGGCTCTGGGCCTAGTGAGTGTTGTACTTTTAAGCATCTAGTCGGCTAGACCTTGCAGTTTTAAAAGGCAATTGAGAAAGGGCTCACTTCCTGAACTTGGAGCACAAAAAAGCCTACAGCACCTGGTATTCCCAGGCGGTCTCCCATCCAGGTAGTAACTAGGCCTGACACTGCTTAACTTCCGAGATCAGACGAGATCGGGTGCATTCAGTGTGGTGTGGCCGTAGGCTCTAGGAATGCTAAGAATATTACTCTTATGCATTTGCATTTAGTAAGCTAAGCCATGCAGCCACTTGCAACATGATACCACGCTCATCGCTCGATCAGGCTCGATCAGGCGAGATATATAAGACTGGTGGGCCCATTCAGGACTCCTATGTCTGGTAGGATAACTTTAATTCATCCATCCTGTGTCTGTTGCAGGGAGGTGGAGAGAACAATCAACACAATAATGGTTTTCTTTCATGCCTCTTGAAGGACTCAATATTCTCTGTACTGCATTACATGTGAAAGTCGATTTATTACCCATGAACACACTACCTGTATGCTAATTCTATGTAAAAAGGTAGCTCCAGCCCTCATGATGTTGTCCAACATTTCCGCTATAAAACGGGATACAATTATTTTGGAAACATACCAAATTTGAAAAATAATTGAGAAGTTGCGCAATTACTAATCATGGAGCACAAAAAAGCCTACAGCACCTGGTATTCCCAGGCAGTCTCCCATCCAGGTACTAACTAGGCCTGACCCTGCTTAGCTTCCGAGATCGGGCACATTCAGTGTGGTGTGGCCGTAGGCTCTGGGCCTAGTGAGTTTTGTACTTTTAAGCATCTAGTCGGCTAGACCTTGCAGTTTTGAAAGGCAATTGTGAAATGGCTCACTTCCTGAACTTGGAGCACAAAAAAGCCTACAGCACCTGGTATTCCCAGGTGGTCTCCCATCCAGGTACTAACTAGGCCCGACACTGCTTAGCTTCCGAGATCAGACGAGATCGGGCGCAATCAGTGTGGTGTGGCCGTAGGCTCTGGGCCTAGTGAGTTTTGTACTTTTAAGCATCTAGTCAGCTAGACCTTGCAGTTTTGAAAGGCAATTGAGAAATGGCTCACTTCCTGAACTTGGAGCACAAAAAAGCCTACAGCACCTGGTATTCCCAGGCGGTCTCCCATCCAGGTACTAACGAGGCCCGACACTGCTTAGCTTCCGAGATCAGACGAGATCGGGCGCATTCAGTGTGGTGTGGCCGTAGGCTCTGGTTCTTGTGAGTTTTGTACTTTTAAGCATCTAGTCGGCTAGACCTTGCAGTTTTGAAAGGCAATTGTGAAATGGCTCACTTCCTGAACTTGGAGCACAAAAAAGCCTACAGCACCTGGTATTCCCAGGCGGTCTTCCATCCAGGTACTAACTAGGCCCGACACTGCTTAGCTTCTGAGATCGGGCACATTCAGTGTGGTGTGGCCGTAGGCTCTGGGCCTAGTGAGTTTTGTACTTTTAAGCATCTAGTCAGCTAGACCTTGCAGTTTTGAAAGGCAATTGAGAAATGGCTCACTTCCTGAACTTGGAGCACAAAAAAGCCTACAGCACCTGGTATTCCCAGGCGGTCTCCCATCCAGGTACTAACGAGGCCCGACACTGCTTAGCTTCCGAGATCAGACGAGATCGGGCGCATTCAGTGTGGTGTGGCCGTAGGCTCTGGTTCTTGTGAGTTTTGTACTTTTAAGCATCTAGTCGGCTAGACCTTGCAGTTTTGAAAGGCAATTGAGAAATGGCTCACTTCCTGAACTTGGAGTACAAAAAAGCCTACAGCACCTGGTATTCCCAGGCGGTCTTCCATCCAGGTACTAACTAGGCCCGACACTGCTTAGCTTCTGAGATCAGACGAGATCAGGCACATTCAGTGTGGTGTGGCCGTAGGCTCTGGGCCTAGTGAGTTTTGTACTTTTAAGCATCTAGTCGGCTAGACCTTGCAGTTTTAAAAGGCAATTGAGAAAGGGCTCACTTCCTGAACTTGGAGCACAAAAAAGCCTACAGCACCTGGTATTCCCAGGCGGTCTCCCATCCAGGTACTAACTAGGCCTGACACTGCTTAACTTCCGAGATCAGTCGAGATCGGGTGCATTCAGTGTGGTGTGGCCGTAGGCTCTAGGAATGCTAAGAATATTACTCTTATGCATTTGCATTTAGTAAGCTAAGCCATGCAGCCACTTGCAACATGATACCACGCTCATCGCTCGATCAGGCTCGATCAGGCGAGATATATAAGACTGGTGGGCCCATTCAGGACTCCTATGTCTGGTAGGATAACTTTAATTCATCCATCCTGTGTCTGTTGCAGGGAGGTGGAGAGAACAATCAACACAACAATGGTTTTCTTTCATGCCTCTTGAAGGACTCAATATTCTCTGTACTGCATTACATGTGAAAGTTGATTTATTACCCATGAACACACTACCTGTATGCTAATTCTATGTAAAAAGGTAGCTCCAGCCCTCATGATGTTGTCCAACATTTCCGCTATAAAACGGGATACAATTATTTTGGAAACATACCAAATTTGAAAAATAATTGAGAAGTTGCGCAATTACTAATCATGGAGCACAAAAAAAGCCTACAGCACCTGGTATTCCCAGGCAGTCTCCCATCCAGGTACTAACTAGGCCCGACCCTGCTTAGCTTCCGAGATCGGGCGCATTCAGTGTGGTGTGGCCGTAGGCTCTGGGCCTAGTGAGTTTGTACTTTTAAGCATCTAGTCGGCTAGACCTTGCAGTTTTGAAAGGCAATTGTGAAATGGCTCACTTCCTGAACTTGGAGCACAAAAAAGCCTACAGCACCTGGTATTCCCAGGTGGTCTCCCATCCAGGTACTAACTAGGCCCGACACTGCTTAGCTTCCGAGATCAGACGAGATCGGGCGCATTCAGTGTGGTGTGGCCGTAGGCTCTGGGCCTAGTGAGTTTTGTACTTTTAAGCATCTAGTCGGCTAGACCTTGCAGTTTTGAAAGGCAATTGAGAAATGGCTCACTTCCTGAACTTGGAGTACAAAAAAGCCTACAGCACCTGGTATTCCCAGGCGGTCTCCCATCCAGGTACTAACTAGGCCCGACACTGCTTAGCTTCTGAGATCAGACGAGATCAGGCGCATTCAGTGTGGTGTGGCCGTAGGCTCTGGGCCTAGTGAGTGTTGTACTTTTAAGCATCTAGTCGGCTAGACCTTGCAGTTTTAAAAGGCAATTGAGAAAGGGCTCACTTCCTGAACTTGGAGCACAAAAAAGCCTACAGCACCTGGTATTCCCAGGCGGTCTCCCATCCAGGTACTAACTAGGCCTGACACTGCTTAACTTCCGAGATCAGACGAGATCGGGTGCATTCAGTGTGGTGTGGCCGTAGGCTCTAGGAATGCTAAGAATATTACTCTTATGCATTTGCATTTAGTAAGCTAAGCCATGCAGCCACTTGCAACATGATAC
>NW_027182325.1:1777500-1785000 GCF_040938575.1 Ambystoma mexicanum | reverse complement strand
CAAAAAAGCCTACAGCACCTGGTATTCCCAGGCGGTCTTCCATCCAGGTACTAACTAGGCCCGACACTGCTTAGCTTCTGAGATCAGACGAGATCAGGCACATTCAGTGTGGTGTGGCCGTAGGCTCTGGGCCTAGTGAGTTTTGTACTTTTAAGCATCTAGTCGGCTAGACCTTGCAGTTTTAAAAGGCAATTGAGAAAGGGCTCACTTCCTGAACTTGGAGCACAAAAAAGCCTACAGCACCTGGTATTCCCAGGCGGTCTCCCATCCAGGTACTAACTAGGCCTGACACTGCTTAACTTCCGAGATCAGTCGAGATCGGGTGCATTCAGTGTGGTGTGGCCGTAGGCTCTAGGAATGCTAAGAATATTACTCTTATGCATTTGCATTTAGTAAGCTAAGCCATGCAGCCACTTGCAACATGATACCACGCTCATCGCTCGATCAGGCTCGATCAGGCGAGATATATAAGACTGGTGGGCCCATTCAGGACTCCTATGTCTGGTAGGATAACTTTAATTCATCCATCCTGTGTCTGTTGCAGGGAGGTGGAGAGAACAATCAACACAATAATGGTTTTCTTTCATGCCTCTTGAAGGACTCAATATTCTCTGTACTGCATTACATGTGAAAGTTGATTTATTACCCATGAACACACTACCTGTATGCTAATTCTATGTAAAAAGGTAGCTCCAGCCCTCATGATGTTGTCCAACATTTCCGCTATAAAACGGGATACAATTATTTTGGAAACATACCAAATTTGAAAAATAATTGAGAAGTTGCGCAATTACTAATCATGGAGCACAAAAAAAGCCTACAGCACCTGGTATTCCCAGGCAGTCTCCCATCCAGGTACTAACTAGGCACGACCCTGCTTAGCTTCCGAGATCGGGCGCATTATTCAGTGTGGTGTGGCCGTAGGCTCTGGGCCTAGTGAGTTTGTACTTTTAAGCATCTAGTCGGCTAGACCTTGCAGTTTTGAAAGGCAATTGTGAAATGGCTCACTTCCTGAACTTGGAGCACAAAAAAGCCTACAGCACCTGGTATTCCCAGGTGGTCTCCCATCCAGGTACTAACTAGGCCCGACACTGCTTAGCTTCCGAGATCAGGCGCATTCAGTGTGGTGTGACCGTAGGCTCTGGGCCTAGTGAGTTTTGTACTTTTAAGCATCTAGTCGGCTAGACCTTGCAGTTTTGAAAGGCAATTGAGAAATGGCTCACTTCCTGAACTTGGAGTACAAAAAAGCCTACAGCACCTGGTATTCCCAGGCGGTCTCCCATCCAGGTACTAACTAGGCCCGACACTGCTTAGCTTCTGAGATCAGACGAGATCAGGCGCATTCAGTGTGGTGTGGCCGTAGGCTCTGGGCCTAGTGAGTGTTGTACTTTTAAGCATCTAGTCGGCTAGACCTTGCAGTTTTAAAAGGCAATTGAGAAAGGGCTCACTTCCTGAACTTGGAGCACAAAAAAGCCTACAGCACCTGGTATTCCCAGGCGGTCTCCCATCCAGGTAGTAACTAGGCCTGACACTGCTTAACTTCCGAGATCAGACGAGATCGGGTGCATTCAGTGTGGTGTGGCCGTAGGCTCTAGGAATGCTAAGAATATTACTCTTATGCATTTGCATTTAGTAAGCTAAGCCATGCAGCCACTTGCAACATGATACCACGCTCATCGCTCGATCAGGCTCGATCAGGCGAGATATATAAGACTGGTGGGCCCATTCAGGACTCCTATGTCTGGTAGGATAACTTTAATTCATCCATCCTGTGTCTGTTGCAGGGAGGTGGAGAGAACAATCAACACAATAATGGTTTTCTTTCATGCCTCTTGAAGGACTCAATATTCTCTGTACTGCATTACATGTGAAAGTCGATTTATTACCCATGAACACACTACCTGTATGCTAATTCTATGTAAAAAGGTAGCTCCAGCCCTCATGATGTTGTCCAACATTTCCGCTATAAAACGGGATACAATTATTTTGGAAACATACCAAATTTGAAAAATAATTGAGAAGTTGCGCAATTACTAATCATGGAGCACAAAAAAGCCTACAGCACCTGGTATTCCCAGGCAGTCTCCCATCCAGGTACTAACTAGGCCTGACCCTGCTTAGCTTCCGAGATCGGGCACATTCAGTGTGGTGTGGCCGTAGGCTCTGGGCCTAGTGAGTTTTGTACTTTTAAGCATCTAGTCGGCTAGACCTTGCAGTTTTGAAAGGCAATTGTGAAATGGCTCACTTCCTGAACTTGGAGCACAAAAAAGCCTACAGCACCTGGTATTCCCAGGTGGTCTCCCATCCAGGTACTAACTAGGCCCGACACTGCTTAGCTTCCGAGATCAGACGAGATCGGGCGCAATCAGTGTGGTGTGGCCGTAGGCTCTGGGCCTAGTGAGTTTTGTACTTTTAAGCATCTAGTCAGCTAGACCTTGCAGTTTTGAAAGGCAATTGAGAAATGGCTCACTTCCTGAACTTGGAGCACAAAAAAGCCTACAGCACCTGGTATTCCCAGGCGGTCTCCCATCCAGGTACTAACGAGGCCCGACACTGCTTAGCTTCCGAGATCAGACGAGATCGGGCGCATTCAGTGTGGTGTGGCCGTAGGCTCTGGTCCTTGTGAGTTTTGTACTTTTAAGCATCTAGTCGGCTAGACCTTGCAGTTTTGAAAGGCAATTGAGAAATGGCTCACTTCCTGAACTTGGAGTACAAAAAAGCCTACAGCACCTGGTATTCCCAGGCGGTCTTCCATCCAGGTACTAACTAGGCCCGACACTGCTTAGCTTCTGAGATCAGACGAGATCAGGCACATTCAGTGTGGTGTGGCCGTAGGCTCTGGGCCTAGTGAGTTTTGTACTTTTAAGCATCTAGTCGGCTAGACCTTGCAGTTTTAAAAGGCAATTGAGAAAGGGCTCACTTCCTGAACTTGGAGCACAAAAAAGCCTACAGCACCTGGTATTCCCAGGCGGTCTCCCATCCAGGTACTAACTAGGCCTGACACTGCTTAACTTCCGAGATCAGTCGAGATCGGGTGCATTCAGTGTGGTGTGGCCGTAGGCTCTGGGCCTAGTGAGTTTTGTACTTTTAAGCATCTAGTCGGCTAGACCTTGCAGTTTTGAAAGGCAATTGAGAAATGGCTCACTTCCTGAACTTGGAGTACAAAAAAGCCTACAGCACCTGGTATTCCCAGGCGGTCTCCCATCCAGGTACTAACTAGGCCCGACACTGCTTAGCTTCTGAGATCAGACGAGATCAGGCGCATTCAGTGTGGTGTGGCCGTAGGCTCTGGGCCTAGTGAGTGTTGTACTTTTAAGCATCTAGTCGGCTAGACCTTGCAGTTTTAAAAGGCAATTGAGAAAGGGCTCACTTCCTGAACTTGGAGCACAAAAAAGCCTACAGCACCTGGTATTCCCAGGCGGTCTCCCATCCAGGTAGTAACTAGGCCTGACACTGCTTAACTTCCGAGATCAGACGAGATCGGGTGCATTCAGTGTGGTGTGGCCGTAGGCTCTAGGAATGCTAAGAATATTACTCTTATGCATTTGCATTTAGTAAGCTAAGCCATGCAGCCACTTGCAACATGATACCACGCTCATCGCTCGATCAGGCTCGATCAGGCGAGATATATAAGACTGGTGGGCCCATTCAGGACTCCTATGTCTGGTAGGATAACTTTAATTCATCCATCCTGTGTCTGTTGCAGGGAGGTGGAGAGAACAATCAACACAATAATGGTTTTCTTTCATGCCTCTTGAAGGACTCAATATTCTCTGTACTGCATTACATGTGAAAGTCGATTTATTACCCATGAACACACTACCTGTATGCTAATTCTATGTAAAAAGGTAGCTCCAGCCCTCATGATGTTGTCCAACATTTCCGCTATAAAACGGGATACAATTATTTTGGAAACATACCAAATTTGAAAAATAATTGAGAAGTTGCGCAATTACTAATCATGGAGCACAAAAAAGCCTACAGCACCTGGTATTCCCAGGCAGTCTCCCATCCAGGTACTAACTAGGCCTGACCCTGCTTAGCTTCCGAGATCGGGCACATTCAGTGTGGTGTGGCCGTAGGCTCTGGGCCTAGTGAGTTTTGTACTTTTAAGCATCTAGTCGGCTAGACCTTGCAGTTTTGAAAGGCAATTGTGAAATGGCTCACTTCCTGAACTTGGAGCACAAAAAAGCCTACAGCACCTGGTATTCCCAGGTGGTCTCCCATCCAGGTACTAACTAGGCCCGACACTGCTTAGCTTCCGAGATCAGACGAGATCGGGCGCAATCAGTGTGGTGTGGCCGTAGGCTCTGGGCCTAGTGAGTTTTGTACTTTTAAGCATCTAGTCAGCTAGACCTTGCAGTTTTGAAAGGCAATTGAGAAATGGCTCACTTCCTGAACTTGGAGCACAAAAAAGCCTACAGCACCTGGTATTCCCAGGCGGTCTCCCATCCAGGTACTAACGAGGCCCGACACTGCTTAGCTTCCGAGATCAGACGAGATCGGGCGCATTCAGTGTGGTGTGGCCGTAGGCTCTGGTCCTTGTGAGTTTTGTACTTTTAAGCATCTAGTCGGCTAGACCTTGCAGTTTTGAAAGGCAATTGAGAAATGGCTCACTTCCTGAACTTGGAGTACAAAAAAGCCTACAGCACCTGGTATTCCCAGGCGGTCTTCCATCCAGGTACTAACTAGGCCCGACACTGCTTAGCTTCTGAGATCAGACGAGATCAGGCACATTCAGTGTGGTGTGGCCGTAGGCTCTGGGCCTAGTGAGTTTTGTACTTTTAAGCATCTAGTCGGCTAGACCTTGCAGTTTTAAAAGGCAATTGAGAAAGGGCTCACTTCCTGAACTTGGAGCACAAAAAAGCCTACAGCACCTGGTATTCCCAGGCGGTCTCCCATCCAGGTACTAACTAGGCCTGACACTGCTTAACTTCCGAGATCAGTCGAGATCGGGTGCATTCAGTGTGGTGTGGCCGTAGGCTCTAGGAATGCTAAGAATATTACTCTTATGCATTTGCATTTAGTAAGCTAAGCCATGCAGCCACTTGCAACATGATACCACGCTCATCGCTCGATCAGGCTCGATCAGGCGAGATATATAAGACTGGTGGGCCCATTCAGGACTCCTATGTCTGGTAGGATAACTTTAATTCATCCATCCTGTGTCTGTTGCAGGGAGGTGGAGAGAACAATCAACACAATAATGGTTTTCTTTCATGCCTCTTGAAGGACTCAATATTCTCTGTACTGCATTACATGTGAAAGTTGATTTATTACCCATGAACACACTACCTGTATGCTAATTCTATGTAAAAAGGTAGCTCCAGCCCTCATGATGTTGTCCAACATTTCCGCTATAAAACGGGATACAATTATTTTGGAAACATACCAAATTTGAAAAATAATTGAGAAGTTGCGCAATTACTAATCATGGAGCACAAAAAAAGCCTACAGCACCTGGTATTCCCAGGCAGTCTCCCATCCAGGTACTAACTAGGCCTGACCCTGCTTAGCTTCCGAGATCGGGCGCATTCAGTGTGGTGTGGCCGTAGGCTCTGGGCCTAGTGAGTTTTGTACTTTTAAGCATCTAGTCAGCTAGACCTTGCAGTTTTGAAAGGCAATTGAGAAATGGCTCACTTCCTGAACTTGGAGCACAAAAAAGCCTACAGCACCTGGTATTCCCAGGCGGTCTCCCATCCAGGTACTAACGAGGCCCGACACTGCTTAGCTTCCGAGATCAGACGAGATCGGGCGCATTCAGTGTGGTGTGGCCGTAGGCTCTGGTTCTTGTGAGTTTTGTACTTTTAAGCATCTAGTCGGCTAGACCTTGCAGTTTTGAAAGGCAATTGAGAAATGGCTCACTTCCTGAACTTGGAGTACAAAAAAGCCTACAGCACCTGGTATTCCCAGGCGGTCTCCCATCCAGGTACTAACTAGGCCCGACACTGCTTAGCTTCTGAGATCAGACGAGATCAGGCGCATTCAGTGTGGTGTGGCCGTAGGCTCTGGGCCTAGTGAGTGTTGTACTTTTAAGCATCTAGTCGGCTAGACCTTGCAGTTTTAAAAGGCAATTGAGAAAGGGCTCACTTCCTGAACTTGGAGCACAAAAAAGCCTACAGCACCTGGTATTCCCAGGCGGTCTCCCATCCAGGTACTAACTAGGCCTGACACTGCTTAACTTCCGAGATCAGACGAGATCGGGTGCATTCAGTGTGGTGTGGCCGTAGGCTCTAGGAATGCTAAGAATATTACTCTTATGCATTTGCATTTAGTAAGCTAAGCCATGCAGCCACTTGCAACATGATACCACGCTCATCGCTCGATCAGGCTCGATCAGGCGAGATATATAAGACTGGTGGGCCCATTCAGGACTCCTATGTCTGGTAGGATAACTTTAATTCATCCATCCTGTGTCTGTTGCAGGGAGGTGGAGAGAACAATCAACACAATAATGGTTTTCTTTCATGCCTCTTGAAGGACTCAATATTCTCTGTACTGCATTACATGTGAAAGTCGATTTATTACCCATGAACACACTACCTGTATGCTAATTCTATGTAAAAAGGTAGCTCCAGACCTCATGATGTTGTCCAACATTTCCGCTATAAAACGGGATACAATTATTTTGGAAACATACCAAATTTGAAAAATAATTGAGAAGTTGCGCAATTACTAATCATGGAGCACAAAAAAGCCTACAGCACCTGGTATTCCCAGGCAGTCTCCCATCCAGGTACTAACTAGGCCTGACCCTGCTTAGCTTCCGAGATCGGGCACATTCAGTGTGGTGTGGCCGTAGGCTCTGGGCCTAGTGAGTTTTGTACTTTTAAGCATCTAGTCGGCTAGACCTTGCAGTTTTGAAAGGCAATTGTGAAATGGCTCACTTCCTGAACTTGCAGCACCTGGTATTCCCAGGTGGTCTCCCATCCAGGTACTAACTAGGCCTGACACTGCTTAGCTTCCGAGATCAGACGAGATCGGGCGCAATCAGTGTGGTGTGGCCGTAGGCTCTGGGCCTAGTGAGTTTTGTACTTTTAAGCATCTAGTCAGCTAGACCTTGCAGTTTTGAAAGGCAATTGAGAAATGGCTCACTTCCTGAACTTGGAGCACAAAAAAGCCTACAGCACCTGGTATTCCCAGGCGGTCTCCCATCCAGGTACTAACGAGGCCCGACACTGCTTAGCTTCCGAGATCAGACGAGATCGGGCGCATTCAGTGTGGTGTGGCCGTAGGCTCTGGTTCTTGTGAGTTTTGTACTTTTAAGCATCTAGTCGGCTAGACCTTGCAGTTTTGAAAGGCAATTGAGAAATGGCTCACTTCCTGAACTTGGAGTACAAAAAAGCCTACAGCACCTGGTATTCCCAGGCGGTCTTCCATCCAGGTACTAACTAGGCCCGACACTGCTTAGCTTCTGAGATCAGACGAGATCAGGCACATTCAGTGTGGTGTGGCCGTAGGCTCTGGGCCTAGTGAGTTTTGTACTTTTAAGCATCTAGT
>NW_027182325.1:1767500-1775000 GCF_040938575.1 Ambystoma mexicanum | reverse complement strand
TTTTAAAAGGCAATTGAGAAAGGGCTCACTTCCTGAACTTGGAGCACAAAAAAGCCTACAGCACCTGGTATTCCCAGGCGGTCTCCCATCCAGGTACTAACTAGGCCTGACACTGCTTAACTTCCGAGATCAGTCGAGATCGGGTGCATTCAGTGTGGTGTGGCCGTAGGCTCTAGGAATGCTAAGAATATTACTCTTATGCATTTGCATTTAGTAAGCTAAGCCATGCAGCCACTTGCAACATGATACCACGCTCATCGCTCGATCAGGCTCGATCAGGCGAGATATATAAGACTGGTGGGCCCATTCAGGACTCCTATGTCTGGTAGGATAACTTTAATTCATCCATCCTGTGTCTGTTGCAGGGAGGTGGAGAGAACAATCAACACAATAATGGTTTTCTTTCATGCCTCTTGAAGGACTCAATATTCTCTGTACTGCATTACATGTGAAAGTTGATTTATTACCCATGAACACACTACCTGTATGCTAATTCTATGTAAAAAGGTAGCTCCAGCCCTCATGATGTTGTCCAACATTTCCGCTATAAAACGGGATACAATTATTTTGGAAACATACCAAATTTGAAAAATAATTGAGAAGTTGCGCAATTACTAATCATGGAGCACAAAAAAAGCCTACAGCACCTGGTATTCCCAGGCAGTCTCCCATCCAGGTACTAAATAGGCCCGACCCTGCTTAGCTTCCGAGATCGGGCGCATTATTCAGTGTGGTGTGGCCGTAGGCTCTGGGCCTAGTGAGTTTGTACTTTTAAGCATCTAGTCGGCTAGACCTTGCAGTTTTGAAAGGCAATTGTGAAATGGCTCACTTCCTGAACTTGGAGCACAAAAAAGCCTACAGCACCTGGTATTCCCAGGTGGTCTCCCATCCAGGTACTAACTAGGCCCGACACTGCTTAGCTTCCGAGATCAGACGAGATCGGGCGCATTCAGTGTGGTGTGGCCGTAGGCTCTGGGCCTAGTGAGTTTTGTACTTTTAAGCATCTAGTCGGCTAGACCTTGCAGTTTTGAAAGGCAATTGAGAAATGGCTCACTTCCTGAACTTGGAGTACAAAAAAGCCTACAGCACCTGGTATTCCCAGGCGGTCTCCCATCCAGGTACTAACTAGGCCCGACACTGCTTAGCTTCTGAGATCAGACGAGATCAGGCGCATTCAGTGTGGTGTGGCCGTAGGCTCTGGGCCTAGTGAGTGTTGTACTTTTAAGCATCTAGTCGGCTAGACCTTGCAGTTTTAAAAGGCAATTGAGAAAGGGCTCACTTCCTGAACTTGGAGCACAAAAAAGCCTACAGCACCTGGTATTCCCAGGCGGTCTCCCATCCAGGTAGTAACTAGGCCTGACACTGCTTAACTTCCGAGATCAGACGAGATCGGGTGCATTCAGTGTGGTGTGGCCGTAGGCTCTAGGAATGCTAAGAATATTACTCTTATGCATTTGCATTTAGTAAGCTAAGCCATGCAGCCACTTGCAACATGATACCACGCTCATCGCTCGATCAGGCTCGATCAGGCGAGATATATAAGACTGGTGGGCCCATTCAGGACTCCTATGTCTGGTAGGATAACTTTAATTCATCCATCCTGTGTCTGTTGCAGGGAGGTGGAGAGAACAATCAACACAATAATGGTTTTCTTTCATGCCTCTTGAAGGACTCAATATTCTCTGTACTGCATTACATGTGAAAGTCGATTTATTACCCATGAACACACTACCTGTATGCTAATTCTATGTAAAAAGGTAGCTCCAGCCCTCATGATGTTGTCCAACATTTCCGCTATAAAACGGGATACAATTATTTTGGAAACATACCAAATTTGAAAAATAATTGAGAAGTTGCGCAATTACTAATCATGGAGCACAAAAAAGCCTACAGCACCTGGTATTCCCAGGCAGTCTCCCATCCAGGTACTAACTAGGCCTGACCCTGCTTAGCTTCCGAGATCGGGCACATTCAGTGTGGTGTGGCCGTAGGCTCTGGGCCTAGTGAGTTTTGTACTTTTAAGCATCTAGTCGGCTAGACCTTGCAGTTTTGAAAGGCAATTGTGAAATGGCTCACTTCCTGAACTTGGAGCACAAAAAAGCCTACAGCACCTGGTATTCCCAGGTGGTCTCCCATCCAGGTACTAACTAGGCCCGACACTGCTTAGCTTCCGAGATCAGACGAGATCGGGCGCAATCAGTGTGGTGTGGCCGTAGGCTCTGGGCCTAGTGAGTTTTGTACTTTTAAGCATCTAGTCAGCTAGACCTTGCAGTTTTGAAAGGCAATTGAGAAATGGCTCACTTCCTGAACTTGGAGCACAAAAAAGCCTACAGCACCTGGTATTCCCAGGCGGTCTCCCATCCAGGTACTAACGAGGCCCGACACTGCTTAGCTTCCGAGATCAGACGAGATCGGGCGCATTCAGTGTGGTGTGGCCGTAGGCTCTGGTCCTTGTGAGTTTTGTACTTTTAAGCATCTAGTCGGCTAGACCTTGCAGTTTTGAAAGGCAATTGAGAAATGGCTCACTTCCTGAACTTGGAGTACAAAAAAGCCTACAGCACCTGGTATTCCCAGGCGGTCTTCCATCCAGGTACTAACTAGGCCCGACACTGCTTAGCTTCTGAGATCAGACGAGATCAGGCACATTCAGTGTGGTGTGGCCGTAGGCTCTGGGCCTAGTGAGTTTTGTACTTTTAAGCATCTAGTCGGCTAGACCTTGCAGTTTTAAAAGGCAATTGAGAAAGGGCTCACTTCCTGAACTTGGAGCACAAAAAAGCCTACAGCACCTGGTATTCCCAGGCGGTCTCCCATCCAGGTACTAACTAGGCCTGACACTGCTTAACTTCCGAGATCAGTCGAGATCGGGTGCATTCAGTGTGGTGTGGCCGTAGGCTCTAGGAATGCTAAGAATATTACTCTTATGCATTTGCATTTAGTAAGCTAAGCCATGCAGCCACTTGCAACATGATACCACGCTCATCGCTCGATCAGGCTCGATCAGGCGAGATATATAAGACTGGTGGGCCCATTCAGGACTCCTATGTCTGGTAGGATAACTTTAATTCATCCATCCTGTGTCTGTTGCAGGGAGGTGGAGAGAACAATCAACACAATAATGGTTTTCTTTCATGCCTCTTGAAGGACTCAATATTCTCTGTACTGCATTACATGTGAAAGTTGATTTATTACCCATGAACACACTACCTGTATGCTAATTCTATGTAAAAAGGTAGCTCCAGCCCTCATGATGTTGTCCAACATTTCCGCTATAAAACGGGATACAATTATTTTGGAAACATACCAAATTTGAAAAATAATTGAGAAGTTGCGCAATTACTAATCATGGAGCACAAAAAAAGCCTACAGCACCTGGTATTCCCAGGCAGTCTCCCATCCAGGTACTAACTAGGCCCGACCCTGCTTAGCTTCCGAGATCGGGTGCATTCAGTGTGGTGTGGCCGTAGGCTCTGGGCCTAGTGAGTTTGTACTTTTAAGCATCTAGTCGGCTAGACCTTGCAGTTTTGAAAGGCAATTGTGAAATGGCTCACTTCCTGAACTTGGAGCACAAAAAAGCCTACAGCACCTGGTATTCCCAGGTGGTCTCCCATCCAGGTACTAACTAGGCCCGACACTGCTTAGCTTCCGAGATCAGACGAGATCGGGCGCATTCAGTGTGGTGTGGCCGTAGGCTCTGGGCCTAGTGAGTTTTGTACTTTTAAGCATCTAGTCGGCTAGACCTTGCAGTTTTGAAAGGCAATTGAGAAATGGCTCACTTCCTGAACTTGGAGTACAAAAAAGCCTACAGCACCTGGTATTCCCAGGCGGTCTCCCATCCAGGTACTAACTAGGCCTGACACTGCTTAGCTTCTGAGATCAGACGAGATCAGGCGCATTCAGTGTGGTGTGGCCGTAGGCTCTGGGCCTAGTGAGTGTTGTACTTTTAAGCATCTAGTCGGCTAGACCTTGCAGTTTTAAAAGGCAATTGAGAAAGGGCTCACTTCCTGAACTTGGAGCACAAAAAAGCCTACAGCACCTGGTATTCCCAGGCGGTCTCCCATCCAGGTACTAACTAGGCCTGACACTGCTTAACTTCCGAGATCAGACGAGATCGGGTGCATTCAGTGTGGTGTGGCCGTAGGCTCTAGGAATGCTAAGAATATTACTCTTATGCATTTGCATTTAGTAAGCTAAGCCATGCAGCCACTTGCAACATGATACCACGCTCATCGCTCGATCAGGCTCGATCAGGCGAGATATATAAGACTGGTGGGCCCATTCAGGACTCCTATGTCTGGTAGGATAACTTTAATTCATCCATCCTGTGTCTGTTGCAGGGAGGTGGAGAGAACAATCAACACAATAATGGTTTTCTTTCATGCCTCTTGAAGGACTCAATATTCTCTGTACTGCATTACATGTGAAAGTCGATTTATTACCCATGAACACACTACCTGTATGCTAATTCTATGTAAAAAGGTAGCTCCAGACCTCATGATGTTGTCCAACATTTCCGCTATAAAACGGGATACAATTATTTTGGAAACATACCAAATTTGAAAAATAATTGAGAAGTTGCGCAATTACTAATCATGGAGCACAAAAAAGCCTACAGCACCTGGTATTCCCAGGCAGTCTCCCATCCAGGTACTATCTAGGCCTGACCCTGCTTAGCTTCCGAGATCGGGCACATTCAGTGTGGTGTGGCCGTAGGCTCTGGGCCTAGTGAGTTTTGTACTTTTAAGCATCTAGTCGGCTAGACCTTGCAGTTTTGAAAGGCAATTGTGAAATGGCTCACTTCCTGAACTTGGAGCACAAAAAAGCCTACAGCACCTGGTATTCCCAGGTGGTCTCCCATCCAGGTACTAACTAGGCCCGACACTGCTTAGCTTCCGAGATCAGACGAGATCGGGCGCAATCAGTGTGGTGTGGCCGTAGGCTCTGGGCCTAGTGAGTTTTGTACTTTTAAGCATCTAGTCAGCTAGACCTTGCACTTTTGAAAGGCAATTGAGAAATGGCTCACTTCCTGAACTTGGAGCACAAAAAAGCCTACAGCACCTGGTATTCCCAGGCGGTCTCCCATCCAGGTACTAACGAGGCCCGACACTGCTTAGCTTCCGAGATCAGACGAGATCGGGCGCATTCAGTGTGGTGTGGCCGTAGGCTCTGGTCCTTGTGAGTTTTGTACTTTTAAGCATCTAGTCGGCTAGACCTTGCAGTTTTGAAAGGCAATTGAGAAATGGCTCACTTCCTGAACTTGGAGTACAAAAAAGCCTACAGCACCTGGTATTCCCAGGCGGTCTTCCATCCAGGTACTAACTAGGCCCGACACTGCTTAGCTTCTGAGATCAGACGAGATCAGGCACATTCAGTGTGGTGTGGCCGTAGGCTCTGGGCCTAGTGAGTTTTGTACTTTTAAGCATCTAGTCGGCTAGACCTTGCAGTTTTAAAAGGCAATTGAGAAAGGGCTCACTTCCTGAACTTGGAGCACAAAAAAGCCTACAGCACCTGGTATTCCCAGGCGGTCTCCCATCCAGGTACTAACTAGGCCTGACACTGCTTAACTTCCGAGATCAGTCGAGATCGGGTGCATTCAGTGTGGTGTGGCCGTAGGCTCTAGGAATGCTAAGAATATTACTCTTATGCATTTGCATTTAGTAAGCTAAGCCATGCAGCCACTTGCAACATGATACCACGCTCATCGCTCGATCAGGCTCGATCAGGCGAGATATATAAGACGGGTGGGCCCATTCAGGACTCCTATGTCTGGTAGGATAACTTTAATTCATCCATCCTGTGTCTGTTGCAGGGAGGTGGAGAGAACAATCAACACAACAATGGTTTTCTTTCATGCCTCTTGAAGGACTCAATATTCTCTGTACTGCATTACATGTGAAAGTTGATTTATTACCCATGAACACACTACCTGTATGCTAATTCTATGTAAAAAGGTAGCTCCAGCCCTCATGATGTTGTCCAACATTTCCGCTATAAAACGGGATACAATTATTTTGGAAACATACCAAATTTGAAAAATAATTGAGAAGTTGCGCAATTACTAATCATGGAGCACAAAAAAAGCCTACAGCACCTGGTATTCCCAGGCAGTCTCCCATCCAGGTACTAACTAGGCCCGACCCTGCTTAGCTTCCGAGATCGGGCGCATTCAGTGTGGTGTGGCCGTAGGCTCTGGGCCTAGTGAGTTTGTACTTTTAAGCATCTAGTCGGCTAGACCTTGCAGTTTTGAAAGGCAATTGTGAAATGGCTCACTTCCTGAACTTGGAGCACAAAAAAGCCTACAGCACCTGGTATTCCCAGGTGGTCTCCCATCCAGGTACTAACTAGGCCCGACACTGCTTAGCTTCCGAGATCAGACGAGATCGGGCGCATTCAGTGTGGTGTGGCCGTAGGCTCTGGGCCTAGTGAGTTTTGTACTTTTAAGCATCTAGTCGGCTAGACCTTGCAGTTTTGAAAGGCAATTGAGAAATGGCTCACTTCCTGAACTTGGAGTACAAAAAAGCCTACAGCACCTGGTATTCCCAGGCGGTCTCCCATCCAGGTACTAACTAGGCCCGACACTGCTTAGCTTCTGAGATCAGACGAGATCAGGCGCATTCAGTGTGGTGTGGCCGTAGGCTCTGGGCCTAGTGAGTGTTGTACTTTTAAGCATCTAGTCGGCTAGACCTTGCAGTTTTAAAAGGCAATTGAGAAAGGGCTCACTTCCTGAACTTGGAGCACAAAAAAGCCTACAGCACCTGGTATTCCCAGGCGGTCTCCCATCCAGGTACTAACTAGGCCTGACACTGCTTAACTTCCGAGATCAGACGAGATCGGGTGCATTCAGTGTGGTGTGGCCGTAGGCTCTAGGAATGCTAAGAATATTACTCTTATGCATTTGCATTTAGTAAGCTAAGCCATGCAGCCACTTGCAACATGATACCACGCTCATCGCTCGATCAGGCTCGATCAGGCGAGATATATAAGACTGGTGGGCCCATTCAGGACTCCTATGTCTGGTAGGATAACTTTAATTCATCCATCCTGTGTCTGTTGCAGGGAGGTGGAGAGAACAATCAACACAATAATGGTTTTCTTTCATGCCTCTTGAAGGACTCAATATTCTCTGTACTGCATTACATGTGAAAGTCGATTTATTACCCATGAACACACTACCTGTATGCTAATTCTATGTAAAAAGGTAGCTCCAGCCCTCATGATGTTGTCCAACATTTCCGCTATAAAACGGGATACAATTATTTTGGAAACATACCAAATTTGAAAAATAATTGAGAAGTTGCGCAATTACTAATCATGGAGCACAAAAAAGCCTACAGCACCTGGTATTCCCAGGCAGTCTCCCATCCAGGTACTAACTAGGCCTGACCCTGCTTAGCTTCCGAGATCGGGCACATTCAGTGTGGTGTGGCCGTAGGCTCTGGGCCTAGTGAGTTTTGTACTTTTAAGCATCTAGTCGGCTAGACCTTGCAGTTTTGAAAGGCAATT